>NC_057729.1:5751637-5823576 GCF_004010195.1 Chiloscyllium plagiosum | reverse complement strand
GGAACCCTCCAACCACAAGGGATGAACTCAGATTTCTCCAGTTTCCTCATTTCCCCTCCCCCGACCTTGTCTCAGTCCCAACCCTCAAACTCAGCACCACCTTTCTAACCTGCAATCTTCTTCCTGACCTCTCCGCGCCCACCCCCACTCCGGCCCATCACCCTCACCTTAACCTCCTTCCATCTATCGCATTTCCAACGCCCCTCCCCCAATTCCCTCCTCCCTACCTTTTATTTTAGCCTGCTGGGCACACTTTCCTCATTCCTGAAGAAGGGCTCATGCCCGAAACGTCGATTCTCCTGCTCCTTGGATGCTGCCTGACCTGCTGCGCATTTCCAGCAACACATATCCAGCATATGCCTGAAGAGCAAGGTAATGCACAGGTTTATGGGCAAGTGGATTTAGAGGAGTGTGACAAATTGGACAGCTTCAATTCAACAAGAGTTTAACAAGACTGATAGACAATGTAGACCCAATGGCATCCTACTCCGTAACATTATGGAGTATAGGCAGTAATCTGTGGCTGTAGAGGCTTTGCTGATTTAATTCCAAAGATCCTAAATGGGAATTCCAGCTTCTGGTTTATAATAATTCTGTGGGAATGCCCCACAGACTTCGAAATTGGCTGAAATTTTCTCTGTTCCGTACCCACCAAATCTAGCCCTCTCTGTGATCACTGTAAGGGTGAAACCAAATCATTGCAATATTACTGTTTGACCTTGTAATGAGTTTCTGACTGTCTATCAATTTTATGAGCAAGCCCACCTATATATACTTCTGTAGCAATACTTGTTTAATCTCATCTACCACTGAAAGCCTTTGTCATCTCTGGACTCAACTATTTTAATGCATATCTGGTCAGCCTGTCATCTCTCACCTTATGTTAGAGTGAGCACATTCAAATGCTAACACCTGGATCTGAACATGCAGTAGAACCCTCCACTTATCACCACTCCTCTCTGACCTGAAGTTGGCTCCCAATCTTAATTTTAAGGGCATCATCCTGGTTTTCAAATTCCTCTAATATTCCACCTATTCTTCCAGCTCCAGTAACCCCTGAGACCTCTGCATTCCTCCTCTTCTTGTGTCTTCATCACCCTTGACTTTAATTTCTCCATAGTTGCTGGCCTTGTGTTCAGTTGTCTCAGCCACAGTTCTGGAATTCCTTCCCTGAGCCTGTCAGCTTCTTCACCTTTCCGCTCTCCTTAAGGAATGATTTAAAACATATTTCTTTGACCAATATCTCTTTATATTACGGATTCTCCTGGTGTGGATGGCTATTCAACACAATGAAAAAAGCCTGGTTTGCAGTCAAGGTTGACATCATCTTGCTGAACAGTCTGCACTTGGGGTATATTGAGTTGGTTGGGGTTTGTGCAGAATCTCTCCACTCCCCCATCCTAGCACTTCATACCACACTGACACAAACTGTGGAGCAAGTGTAGCTGCTAGAGGAATGCAGGTTTGATTTTCGAGTTGTTATTCTAGATTACACCACTTTTGGACTAATGCATTCGATTCTGGTCTCCCTGCAATAAGAAAGATGTTGTTAAACTTGAAAGGGTTCAGGAAAGATTTTCAAAGATGTTTCCAGGGTTGGAGGGTTTGAGGTGTTGGAAAAGCTGAAAAGCCTGGAGCTATTTTCCCTGGAGTGCCGGAGGCTGAGGAGTGACCTTATATAATTTTATAAAATCATGAGGGGAATGGATAGGGTAAATAGCCAAGATCTTTTCCCCAGGATAAGGGTGTCTAAAACGAGAGGCATAGGTTTAAGGTGACAGGAGAAAGATTTAAAAGGGACCTAAGGGGCAACGTTTTCATGCAAAGGGTGGTGTGTGTATGAGCTGCCAGAGGAATTGGTGGAGGCTGGTACAATTATGACACTTACAAGGCATCTGGATAGACATATGAATAGGAAGGCTGTAAAGAGATATGGGCCAAATGCTGGCAAATGGGACTAGATTAATTTAGGATATCTGGTCAGCATGGATGAGTTGGACTGAAGGGTCTGTTTCCGTGCTGTACAACTCTAGAAGCTGCTGAACAGGCTCAAGAATCCAATCTTCCTTTGACAACACTGTCAAATGTGTTGGCATTATCTATGGTTTTCCTCACTATCGGCCAATGCATGACCTGTAGTTAACCCAGTGCTGTTGATTTTAAAATCACAATTGTCTTCTCGATAGACTAACAATAAACATTGAAAACTGTAGGACCTTTTAGTTTATTGAAAGTGCTATATAAATGCAAGTTCTTATTGTTGTTGTTGGTTGGGATTAATTGGATGCCTCTTTCCAAAAGCTAGCATAGGCATATGGGGACTAAATTATCTCCTTCTGTGCCATATAATTCCAATCACCACTGTAGAAACGTGGAAGAGTTAAGAAAAATTAGCCCCATTATTATTGGCCCAATAAAAGGAAGGTGATCAAATAACAAATCAAAATTTCATTTGAAACCTAATGAACTTCAAACCATTGTAGCTTGTTTGTAAGTCAAATCCAATTATCAATTACTAGCACAGGAACCAACTGTGTTAATGTCAGTGTGCATAAACACTGGATGTGACTGGAAAAGCAATGCTTTGCATAAATGTGGAACAGACTGGACTTTAGCCATTTTTATGAAAAGACTGGAAACAAATTTACATTTGATAGAATGAATTTTGACAGCAGAATTAACATGTAATTAGCAACACAAAGCTTGGTGTGAAGAATTTGTCATAATTTGAAAAGAATTTATCGAAGCAGATTTTTAGCTATTTCTAATCTGTTTACCGCTGGGAACACAGTTTAACATCCCAGGTATTTTTTTTTTCTTTAATGTGTATATTTGGTTAACAGCTTTTTAACACTGTAATGGAGTCTCCCAGAATAACAACAGCCCCCAAATTATCAAGCATCCATCAAACACATAGGCTCAATTCCCATGGCATGTCTGTCTTCACGAGTGTGAGCTGTGGGTCACTCAGTCCTACACTGGAATTAAAACGCAGCATAGATGTGTGAATCCCTGGAGAAAGTTAAAAATCAACCAAACCCAGGTTATAGTCCAACAGGATTATTTGGAATTACCAGTTTTCGGAGCGCTGCTCCTTCATCAGGTTGTTGTGGAGAATAAGATCATAAGACATAGAATTTATAGAAAAGATTACAGTGTCATACAGTGATATATTGAACAAACCTGGATTGTTAAGTCTTTCATTTTTTTAGAATGCAGGTTTTGGTTCATTAATATGTAAATCCCAGAACGCCTTTTAAGTTACCTTGTCGAGATAACTCAAGGTTTTATAACAAAAGGTGACATCTCAGCTCAGACAGTGCATTAGAGCTGTGAGGTCAGTCTGTCTATATCTTACTCTTGAGTCAGACTGGTTCTACTTCCAATCCCTGGAGAGGAGCTTGAAACTGTCAACTTTTGTTTTAAATGCAAGAAGATTCCCACAGACCTAAGGATGACATAATAGGGGCAATGAGAAACTGGGGTTGCAACAATGAGGCTGAGTACCTGGCCTAGCCTGATCTCAGGTCAAATCCATGATTTTCAGATGAGAATGGAACCTTTCAAGTATATCCTTGCATTGCCTACAATAATTTAAGCCTGAATGGGAGATTGAATTTAGTTATTAGTGTATGCAGCCCCTTTCAGTCATGGCTGACCACGGGTTGCGTCCTCATTGTTCGAGCTTTCTGCTTCTCTGAAGCAATGTCGCTTGTGAGTAAAGAGACCAATACTGGAGTGACAGTCTCTGTCGAAGAGGTCACATCTGTATGTGGTTGTTGACCTGCTAGAGCTGCTGCACTCCTTCCTGCGTGCCTGCTTATCTGCTGCAGTGCTCATCAGCTTCTTTTCCCCTGTTTTGAGGTGTTGATTCAGGGTGCTTCTCCATCTCGTGCAGTCAGCTGCAAGCGATTCCCAGGACTCCATAATGATATCAAGCGCCTTCATGTCCTCATGTAGACGTCCTTGTAGCACAGCTGGGGACACCCACTGGGTCTCTTCCTGGATGTGAACTCTCCATAGAGGATATCCTTTGGAATGCAGCCATCCTCCATGCGGTGGATATGGCCCAGCCAGCGCAGTCTCTGCTGCCTGAGCAGAGTGTACATGCTGGGAATGCGAGATAGGACCGCTGCACTGGACACACTATCTTGCTAGGATATGCCTAGGAGACAACGGATACTCCTCAAGTGGAAGGTGTTCAGTCTTCTCTCCTGTCTCGCAGCTGTAGTCCACGTTTCACTGCCATACAGCAGTGTGCTAATGACGCAGGCGTTGTAGACTGACATTTTTGTTTTCACTGTCAGCTTGGAGTTTGTCCATACTCGAGTTTTGAGGTGAGCAAGAGTTGAGGCTGCTTTCCTGATCCAGAGGGAATTGTTTCTGAAACAATGAGAGAAGCAGAGGTGAGACAAATAATTAAAACTTTGTGCGAGAGAAGATAGAGGGATCCCCTTTCTTTTATTTCATGGGATTTAGGTGTCACTGGCGAGGTCAGCATTCATTGACCTTTCCTCATTTCCCCTGAACTATTGAAAGCAAATTTCTGTGGATGCTGGAAATCTGAACCAAACAATCTTCTTCAGAAGGTGAGTCATACCCCCATGTTTGAAATGTTAACCCTGTTTCTCACTCCACAAATACCATCAGATCTGCTGAGTTTCTCCACTGCCCTCTGTGTTTATGCACCTGAGCTTTCAATGGCTCCTTACAGCATTTCCGAAGGTATTTGAGAGTCATCTTTATTACTTTGACCCTGCAGTCGCCTGTAGGTTAGACTGGTTAGATGACATATGGCAGATTTCCTTCCCTAAAAGAGATGAGTTAACTGGATGGGTTTTTATAAAAATCGCTGTTCTCACTATTACTGAGACCAGCTAACAATTATTAATTCAAGTTAAATTCCACCCCGTGCTAAGGTGAAATTTGAACTCACTAACTCCATGGCATTAGACTGGGTCTCTGGTAATGCCCACGATGCCGCCACCACCTTATATGAATTAACTAGGGATTTGGTTTTGGGCGGGAATCAGGGAACAGGAAGGTGGTTAATTTGGAAACCTGCCCAGTGTAACCAGCAACTTCAATCCCATCACCACTTTGTTGGAGAGCCACTGCAGAGGTAGTCAAAGCTCACATGGTCCACTATGGAGTCCAGTCTGCCCAGTGAGGTAAAGTGGAGAATCGTGGGTGAAGCAAGGTGATCCCACATGTGGTCAATGGAGAGTTGTGTTTAGCTGAGGGGATTTTTTATAGCGTCTGGTCATTGATAATTCACATTCTGAACCTGTCTTGAGCACTCTTCAATAATTTGTATCAGGACCACTGCTTAGTTCACTCAACTGCTGTGCAATTTGCTTTTATTGCAACCAGAACATTTGTTGCAGCGCAATACAATTACACCTTGGCATGCAGTAGGGTACGGACTATTCTACTGAAATCATAACACAAATCTTTGAGCACTGGGAATCAGTTGGGCCAAAGCAACAAAATATAATTGACACAGGAATCCCTGAGTTATTCCGGCTACTGAGGAAGATTTCCCTGGGAATGGCAGGAAAGTGCATCCACTGTCTGCTCCAAGGCATTCTGCATTGCTGAGGTCCTCATTAGGAGGCATTTGGACAGTCTGCCAGGATTTTGTTCAGATCTGAAAACTGAAGGAGCTTTTCAAGGTGCAAGAGCCCACATTCAGGGTGGAAAAGGCACTTTCTGGTTAATATATCTCACAGCATGTTGATGGAAAAGAGTAGAAAGATTTAAGTAGAGTCAGGATGGGATTTATGGGATCCAGCCAGTTAGTGGTGTGACAATGCCATCTCTTTAAAAAGGTTAGTTTATCCTTGTTTTTTTTGAAGCGAGGTCATAAAGGCAGAGGTACCAAACAGTCTAGTTTAACAATGGAATGGGAGTGGCCAGTTCTCCCAGTTCAGGTTTATTCTAATTTGGTTTATTTTAGTTTGTTTCAGCTGTAGCAGTCGCAAGATATGAGAGTCCAGGGGAGTTGCAAACTTCAATAGAGGATTCCTCTGACTTTCTCTGAAATATCTCTCTGGGTGTTATGCTCTCCTGCCTGTAAGAATCCTTGTTTGAATTTATCTTTATGCCAAGGGGTGTGTTTATGGGATGTTACTGTGTTGGAACAGTTCATTAGTAATAGTTACTGTATCAGGTCACTTATGTTTTCCAATAGTTACTTTAAATTCCATTTTCTTTTGGTTGTGCTTCAACTGTGATGTTTAAATAAATTCTGTTTTCCTTAAAACTGAGTGGTTTGAGCAGTTACATCGCACTTGGGACATCCACTACACATCTGCCTTTAAGATAAGAAAAAGTAAGCGTCTAGGTGACCTTAAAATATTTTGAGGGGGTCTGGCCTGGTTCATAAGAATGGCATGTTACCAAATGATATAGAGACATGAAATATGGTGCTGAAAACTATCTGGGATAATTCAGAAATACAGGGGTTCAGCCAATCTTAAAAGTATAAAGAGGTTGTTTTGTTTTCTATTGAAAGGTGAAGCTTGATGTGTGAGCTAATGGAGACCTTTGAAATACTGCAAGAGTTTGATCAGTTTGCTACTTATGAGGAATACTAGATACTGTCAACTTTCAGTCAGTTATCGAGAAGGTAACCAGAAGAGCCCCTTATATTGAGAGAATGACAAAAAATGAAAGTCAATACGATGGAGAGGTTGAAGCAAATGGTATAGATGCATTTAAAATGAGGATGGTTGAGCGTAAACTGGAGAAATGTAGAGAGGCTTAAGCTGATAGAGTTGGTAAGGAAGTATGAGAGGAGACTGGAGTGGATCATGAACACTTACATGGATCAATTGGGCTCTATGGTCTCTTCCTGTACTGTATATTCCATGTATTTCTGTGCAACTGTGACTCTGGTTTAGCTGGATAAATCAAACTGGTACCTGTAAATCCTCAAAGAACACTAAGGAGTTCACAATGGTGTTGCCAGTCACATTGGACAGGACCTTCTGAGTCTGGTGGGTTTCCAATATGTTGCTTACAGTGGGGCAACCCGCCTCACTCTTAGAAGGAAAGCTTGCTTAACCTTGTGCACTTCAGACACATAAATGGGCACTGCCTCCCACCTGAGGATAGCCTTCACCTTTTGTGTCTGCCATAGATCATGAACAAGTTATTTCAGATTGGGGTCCCCCACCTCCCTGAACCTGAAGAGACATGCAGGTTAAGCTTTCAGATGACTGCCTGCTATTTGCCTGTCCTGGTGCTGGACGATAAGAGGAGGTCGTTAAGTAGTCATTCATTGATCCATTAAAGATCATAAGTGGAGGTAGAGTGGAAGATCTGCCATGGGCCTCCTGCCCAAAATGTATTTGAGCAGAGGCAGGAAGGTGTTGGAAGCCATTCCAGACCTCGCATCTCCTTTATTGCCTTTGTAATGTGACAAATTGCAAGAACTTAGGGAGAAAGCTGAATGGGTATCCACTGTAAAACTATTGATACCTTGTAAAGTGCCTTCAACATACCAGAACATCCAAAGATACTGCCATAGATGAGGAGAAAGGAAATCCAAACATTACATGGAGATTTGGACAGATATTAGGCAATGTTAATTTGGTAGGTTCTGGGAAACTTTACAAGAGTGATAATTGATGAAATAAGACATATCAATTTATCAATGAGAGCTGTAGTTTAATGACTGTAATAAAGACTCTGTTCGAGGTGGGAAGAAGGGCACGTGGGAAAAGACTGATCTGCTGAATTCCAGAATGAGGAACAAAGGGTCTCACTAACAATGCCATGACCTCCATCACGATTGGACAAGGAGGCAGTCAGCTCATCACCAACATCTTTGTATCAGCTTTGGTTGCAGCATTTAGACATAGACAATAGGTGCAGGAGTAGGCCATTCTGCCCTTCGAGCCTACACCACCATTCAATATGATTATGGCTGACCAGTCCTCCATTTTCCCACTTATCTTTGCTATGTTATACTTTTTCTCTTTTAACTTTATATGTTTCTTAACTTCCCTCGTCAGCCACGGCCACCCCTGCCTCCTCCGAGGATCCTTCTTCCTTTTTGGAATGAACTGATCCTGCATCTTCTGCATTATACACAGAAATATCTGCCATTGTTCCTCCACTGTCATCCCTGCTAAGGTATTGCACCATTGAACTTTGGCCAGCTCCTCCCTCATAGCTCCATAGTTACCTTTATTCAACAGAAATATTGTCACTTCCGATTGTACCCTCTCCCTCTCAAATTGGAGATTGAAGCTTATTGTATTATGGTCACTACTTCCCAATGGCTCCTTCACTTCGAGGTCCCTGATCAATTCTGGTTTGTTGCACAATACCAGATCCAGAATTGCCTTCTGCCTGGTAAGCTCCAGCACCAGCAGTTCTAAGAATCCATCTCGGAGCCACTCCCACAAAGTCTCTTTCTTGAGGTCCAATACCATCCTGATTCTCCCAGTCTACCTGCATGTTGAAATCCCCCCCTAACAACTGTAGTAACATCTTTGCGGCAGGCTAATTTCAGCTCCTGATTCAACTTACATCCGACATCCAGACTACTGTTTGGGGACTGTAGATAACTTCCAAGTAGGTCTTTTTACCCTTAGAATTTCTCAGCTCTATCCACATTGACTCTACATCCCCTGATTCTAGGTCCCCCCGCGCAAGGGACTGAATATCATCCCTTACCAACATGGCCACCCCACCCTCTCTGCCCGTCAGTCTGTCCTTACGATAGCACGGGTAGCCTTGAATATTCATTTCCCAGGCTCTGTCCACTTGAAGCCATGTCTCAGTTATCCCCACAATATCGTATCTGCCAATTTCCAAAAGAGCCTCAAGCTCATCCATCTTATTTCTAATGCTTCATGCATTCATATAAAGTATTTTTAATTTGTTACTGCCCTCACCCTTCCCATCAACTCCTATTTCACTCAGGGGATTTAGAAGCTGCTGGAAGTGTGGTCATGTGATCAGTCATGGCCGCTTGGTGAGACCAGCAAGGATGTCCATTTTTAGAAGAAACAGAATCCAAACGGAATCGCAGTGTGGTTGTGGCCTAGGAGAACTGAGAAAGACGTTGTTTAACCCTGTACTGCATTGTTGTATGGTGTATGCTTTCGCAATCATTCACACAGAGGATTCCTATTTCTACTGAAGCATTTAAGAAGAAGCATTTGGTCAAAATATGGCACCTCCCTAGAGGGAAGAGGAAAATTGGACAGATACTGTCATCAGGACATTTCTTTTTTGTCATTTTAACTCCCAAAAGATGACAACAATCCGTGAGCAGCTGACCTGGCTGCCTTTTGTTGTCAAGGGATTGCACATGATATACAGGGCTTTAAGAAGGAAGAGACAAAAAGGATAATTAAAAGCAGCCTTATAAAATGGCAAATGTGCCTCATCCGTCAATGAGTGCCGATGACTCCATCCTGTCACATCTAGAAGTCAGAATAAAGAAGTACAAAAGTTTAGTGCCTGCTTGGAACAAGATCCATAAGCAAAGTCACGCTTTCAAAAGTGGCAGAACAAATTAAACTCCTTTTTATTACATGGATTTATGCTGGACTGCAAATGGAGGATTTTTAACCAGCTTTTGCATCTGAAATCCCATTTCCCAAATCAAATTGATTTCTCTGAAACACAGTGACCTTGCATGATACAGGATAAAAGGGAATTACAAAAAGAACAAAATAGAGCTTTACACCAACAGAACTACAAGACAATCCCAAACCACTCTACAGTTGTTGAACCACTTTTGAAGTGTGCTCACTGTCTAAATGTAGAAAACAGAGCAGCCAGTTTTAGCACAGTAAGATCCCATGTGATTCAAATG
Source organism: Chiloscyllium plagiosum (assembly GCF_004010195.1). Taxonomy (NCBI): domain Eukaryota; kingdom Metazoa; phylum Chordata; class Chondrichthyes; order Orectolobiformes; family Hemiscylliidae; genus Chiloscyllium; species Chiloscyllium plagiosum. The sequence continues at coordinate 5,813,738 of NC_057729.1, read as the reverse complement.
CAAAGTTAAACTGTACACACTAGACACCTGTGATCACAAGGGAGGAGCAAATGTTCATTGGTGAATCCTATCTTTTATGGGTTTGGAAGAGTTAATATTGAGGACTGCCAGAGGCTCCACCCACTATAATGTTGCCAGATAGATGTGTCGTCAGATCAGCTTAGAATTTTGAAGAAGTGAGTTTAATAGACAATAGACAATAGGTGCAGGAGTAGGCCATTCTGTCCTTCGAGCCAGCACCACCATTCAATATGATCATGGCTGATCATCCTCAATCAGTATCCTGTTCCTGCCTTATCTCCATAACCCTTGATTCCACTATCCTTAAGAGCTCTCCAACTCTTTCATGAAAGTATCCAGAGACTTGGCCCCCCCAGCCTTCTGGGGCAGAGCATTCTATACACTCACCACTCTCTGGGTGAAGAAGTTCCTCCTCAACTCTGCTCTAAGTGGCCTACCCCTTATTTTTAAGCTGTGTCCTCTGGTTCAGGATTCACCCATCAGCGGAAACATGCTTCCTGCCCCCAGAGTGTCCAATCCTTTAATAATCTTATACGTCTCAATCAGATCCCCTCTCAGCCTTCTAAACTCAAGGGTATACAAGCCCAGTTGCTCCTATCTTTCAACATAAGATAGTCCCGTCATTATGGTAATTGACCTCGTGAACCTATGCTGCACTCCCTCAACAGCCAGAATGTCTTTCCTCAAATGTGGAGACCAAAACCATGCACAATATTCCAGGTGCAGTCTCACCAGGGCCCTGTACAGCTACAGAAGGACCTCTTTGCTTCTATACTCAATTCCTCTTGTTATGAAGGCCAGCATGCTATTAGCTTTCTTCACTGCCTGCTGTACCTGCATGCTTGCTTTCATTGACTGGTGTACAAGAACACTTAGATCTCGTTGTACTGCCCCTTTACCTGACTTGACTCCATTTAGGTAGTAATGTGCCTTCCTGTTCTTGCCACCAAAGTGGATAATCACACATTTATCCACATTAAACTGCATCTGCCACGCATCGGTCCACTCACCTAGCCTGTCCAGGTCACCCTGTAATCTCCTAACATCCTCCTCACATTTCACTCTGCCACCTAGCTTTGTATCATCAGCAAATTTGCTAATATTACTTTTAATACCATCATCTATATCATTAATGTACATTGTAAAAAGCTGCGGCACCCCACTGGTCACCGCCTGCCATTCCAAAAGGGAGCCGTTTATCACTACTCTTTGTTTCCTGTCAGCCAATTAACTTTCAATCCAAGTCAGTATTTTACCCCCAATACCATGCCTACTAATTTTGCTGACTAACCTCCTATGTGGGACTTTATCAAAGGCTTTCTGAAAGTCCAGGTACAATACATCCACTGGATCTCCCTTGTCAATCTTCAGAGTTACATCATCAAAAAATTCCAGAAGATTAGTCAAGCATGATTTCCCCTTCATAAATCCATGCTGACTCTGACCTATCCTGTTACTGCTATCCAGATGTGTCGTAATTTCATCCTTAATAATTGACTCCAGCATCTTTCCCACCACTGAGGTCAGACTAACTTGTCTATTATTCCCTGCTTTTTCTCTCCCTCCTTTCTTAAAAAGTGGGACAACATTAGCCACTCTCCAATCTGCAGGAACTGATCCTGAATCTACAGAACATTGGAAAATGATCACCATTTCTAGAGCCATCTCCTTCAGTACCCTGGGATGCAGACCATCAGGCCCGGGGGACTTAGCATCTGGTTTAACATCTGGTCATTCTCAAAGTCTCTGTAAAAAGTATCTGTCATATCAGTTAATATATAACGAACTGTTAATATATAATAAATATATTTTTATAATGATTTTTGAGAATTTTTTGATAATTGTAAGCGCCTCTTCCTGCTAGATCAGCAAGTGGTTTTCCCCTGTCATATGAGAGTTGTAGAGTCACGGAGTCATATAGCATGGAAACCAACCCTTCAGTCCAACTTGTCTGTTTCCCCAAACTAATCTAGTCCCATTTGCCGTATTTGGCCCATATCCCTCTAAACCTTTCCTATTCATGTTCCTGTCCAAATGCCTTTTACATGTTGTAGCTGTATCTGCATTTACCACTTCCTCAGGCAGTTTATTCCACATACACACCCCTCGCTATGTGAAAACGTTGCCCCTCAGGTCCCTTTTAAATCTTTCCTCTCTCACCTTAAAACTATGCCCTCTAGTATTGAATTCCCATATCAGGGAGAAAAGTCCCAGCCTATCCAGCCTTTCCTTATAGCTCAAACACTAGACCAAACAAATCATGTAAAATGTCCTCCAATTTAAGATGATGATGGCAGCAGCTTATATGAGCTGACATGTCCATATAGCTGACAATGCAGAACGATGTATATTAGAATCCATTCCACAAACAGAGGTTGAGGGGGGAGCACAGCAGGATGTTCGGAGAAACATCCCAGGTTTGGTGAGGCTTTCCTTCAGATTGTCCTCCAGGCTACCAGGAAACACTCAGATCAGACCCTTCCTGTTGCAGACTTCCACTTCCCTTGATTCTCCCTGCCCCTGTTTTATGACATTAGCCACATCTCCCTCCCCATCTCTTATTCCTCCAGGAGAAAGTGAGGATTGCAAATGCTGGAGAGTCAGATTCGAAAAGTGTGGCACTGGAAAAGCACAGCAGGTCAGGCAGCATCTGAGGAGCAGGAGAGTCGACGTTTCAGGCATAAGCACTTCATCAGCCCTCCTGAACCTTCACCCAAACTTACAAATCACACAACACCAGATTATAGTCCAACAGGTTTAACTGGAAGCACTAGCTTTCGGAGCGCCGCTAATCACCTGATGAAGGCGCTGTGCTCCAAAAGCTAGTGCTTCCAAATAAACCTATTGGACTGTAGCCTGGTGTTGTGTGATTTGTAACTTTGTCACACCCCAGTCCAACACCGGCATCTCCAAATCATTCATCCAATCTGGCAGCATTCTGCTCCCATCCACTGTACTACAGATTACTCACTTTAATCAAAATAGACAAACTCAACTAGTGCAAAGTTGATTTCACCAGTTTCCTCATTTTCCCTCTCCCGCCCCCCTCCCCCACCTTTCCTGATGAAGGGCATTTGCCTGAAATGTTGACTCTCCTGCTCCTCAGATGCTGCCTGACCCGCTGTGCTTTTCCAGCGCCACACTTTTTGACTCAACTAGTGCATGGCACCTTTAAATGATTGTGAAACTGGTGCTACAAACTGACACAACACAGAGTTTTTCAGAACTCTTCAAAGCCTCCTCAGACTGTAATAATGATTAGGGCTGTGTTGTGGCACCGTGGTACTGCCCCTACCCCTAGACCAGAAGGCCCTGGTTCAAGTCGCACCTGCTCAAGAGGTGTGTTATACCATCTCTGAACAAGTTGAATAGAAAAATAGGTTAATAAAAAAATTAATATGCAAGACTTCATGCAAATCCCAGCTCCCACGATCTTATGTCGAAACAAACCATCATACAGCAATGTTAAAGCAAATTGACAAGCACAGTGCAAGTCCAGGTGTTTATTTAAGAGTGATGTTAACACAAGACAAACTAAGTAGGGTGACATTAAGCATTGCCTACTAGTTATGAAAGGAGTCCTAGATAAACTATAACAACATTCTTAGGCTCTTTTCCCTCCCATTCCTCCTTCCTGCCATTCAATTTAAGAGAAGTTAAAACTGCTAGTAATTGTTGTTATTGTTATTTTTTAACCTATTTCACATATTTGTTTGCATATCATTTCATTCATTTCCTTTTGTGCAACAGGTGTCTAATACATACCACTATTAAATGTGACTAATCCCTCCTGAACTATTATTTAAATCCATTTTGATTCTATTTCTGTCCTTCTGCAAGTTGTACCTTTTTTGCTCTTGTTATTATGTGATCTCCAATCAACACAGCTCCATGTCCCTTCCTTCTTTCCAGTTTTTTTCTGATTGTCTTGGAATTTGTAACATTTAATTTTCACTTCTGTTCTTCCTTGGCCACAATTGAGGCATCCCCACATCATCAACAGTCCACAGTTTCCAATCCCCCGATCCCTCGATTTCATTTTAGAGTCTGTCTACATTGTTGTATAAGGCAGTTTAATTTATCATAGCATTATTGACTCGCCACAGTGTGGAAGTGACCATTCAACCCATCAAGTCCATACTGACCCTCCATGCCACTCAGATCCCACACCCACTCCCCCCCAAACCCCCCCACCTTGTAACCCTGCATTTCCCATGGCTAACCCATATAACCTGTACACTATGTGCAATTTAGCATTGCAACTCCACCTAACCGGCACAGTTTAGGACTGGGAGAGGAAACCGGAGCACCTGGAGGAAAATCACACAGACACTGGGAGATTGTGCAAACTCCATACAGTCACCCAAGGCTGGAATTGAGCCCAGGTCTCTGGTGCTGTGAGACAGCAGTGCTAACCATTGAGCCACCATGCCATCCCATCTTTAAAAGTTGTTTCTTTTACTTTATTTTTAAAAATCCTTTAATATTTTGAATTTATAACTGTTTTGATCCCCTGTTCATCTTGTTCCTGATTAAGTCTAACTTCTCCTCTCAACTCCTATTTTGCTTACCTTCAGACATATATTTTTATTACTAAAATCCTTCCACTCATCTTTCTAGCTTAAAGTCCAATCAAGAGCACTTTTTACTCTCTTTTCCAGTAAACAGGCCTTACTTTGGTTCAAATGGAACTTATCGCAACATGGTAGTTCCTTCCTACTACTATTTTTAACAGTGTCCCATGAAAGGGAGCCAGCTTTCCCCTGTTAGTGAATACAAGGCGGAAGCAAGAACGACTTGAGCCAGGATTTCCATCTGCAAGTTGCTTTTCATATTCATTCATGAGATATGGGCATCACTGGCTGGGCCAACATTTATTGTCCATCCCTAGTTGCTCTTGAGAAGCAATGGTGAGCTGCCATCTTGAACTGTTGCAGTCTGTGTGCTGTAGGTGGACCCACAATGACCTTCGAGAGAGAATTCCAGGATTGTGACCCAGTCACAGTAAAGGAATGGCGCTATATTTCCATCTGAGGGTGGTTAGTGGTTTAGACGGGAATTTGCAGGTTGTGGTGTTGCCATGCATATGCTGCCCTAGATGGAAGTGGTCGCGGGTTTGGAAAGTGCTGTGTAAGGATCAGTGGTGAATTTCCACAGTGCGTCTGGTGAAAGTTTCAAACTTGTTAGTGATGGAGGGAGTGGATACTTGTGAATGTGGTGTCAATCAAATGGGCTGCTTTGTCCTTGATGATGTCAAGCTTTCTGAGTGTTGTTGGAACTTTACTCATTGAGAAACGTGGGGAGTATTGCATCACTTGACTTATGCCTTTCAGATGGTGGATAGGCTCTGGGGAGTCAGGAGGGGAGTTGCCATTTGCAGGGTTCCTTACCTACTCTTATAGTCACAATGCTTGCACAAGTGTTTCTGCTCAATGGTAGTGGTTTCAGAGTGAAGGGACAGAGTTGAGAGGGAAACCTAGAAGAGTGTGATTATCACAAGTGCCACAGAACATTAACTCCGCAGTTCCTATGTGTTATCTGAAACTCGTTCCATAGGTAAGCTGATTTCCAGGCTTGGCTAAGTGCCATAATTCACTTACCTCGTGCATCCAACCCTTTGCCTCCCCTTTGACCTGCTGGAGTTCCTGAAGGTCAGGAATTCTGGCCTCCATGCATCAAACATGAACTTGAAAGCTTGTAGCTTCCTTTGAAGATTTCATTACAGACCTCGCTCCTGAGAGTGGTTTATTTGTTTACTCTTAATCTCTTCTGTGAAAACCAGAAATGGAGGTGGACTGAATTCCTCCTTCAGGTTTCTAACATTTTAACCTCCCCAAGCTCGTATTTGGGAATAAAAATTAGCCCATTTTTTCATTGCAGTTTCTTGCAGACTCATTTGAACAACATGAAAAATGTAAAAGTACATTTACTTTTGTGCAATTTGAGTCATTCTTTCCACCTTTATTGTTGCTATGTCCTCTTCTTGGTGCCTCAGACTTTGTTCAACTACAAAGAGAAATTTCCAGAAAGTGCACTTGTTGTTGACTGGGAACTGATGAGGGGACATGGTGCCTTTTAGTGAGCACACATAATGCCAGTGTATTATTCTTCTTTCTGTCATGCTAGGACATGCTTTATATAGAACACAATCAAAAATAGTTGCTTTTCAAATTAAAGGGTACAAGCTTTCACTTTTGCAGCTCTCAGTGCTTTTTTTTGTAGTGATCAGTTGTAATTAGAAAATCTAATCCAGTAAGCTTGACACAGACATGCTGCTTATTTGAAGTCTAATCACACAAGCACAGCTCTGGTAAGAATTAACAACTGCACACTTCGTAAACGTAGTTTGACTGTAACTTTTCACAGACTTTCTTTTTAGCGATCAGACCCTGTGGTTCTCTCCATCAGTCTGCACTCAACAATGGCGAGACAGAACAAGCTTTTAAAGGAGCCTTTAACTTTCAGCTCCAGCTCCAGCTCCAGGGTAGCCATTGTTACCTCAGAGTTTGCCACCTCATTATCCCATCTCATTACTCTATATGGGGGGCCAGGGCATGCAATCTGGGGAGCATTGAATGTGATGCTGAGCTGCACAAACTCATCCCTCCACACAGAGTCCTCAGCCCACTCATAGACATAACCAACGATGCCATACTAGAAAGAACATCTAAAGCAACATTGATAAAGAGTAATCTATTCTCAACCCGTTAGCTTGCTCTCTCTCCACAGATGCTGCCTGACTGGCTGTGACCTCCAGCGTTTGTTGTTTTCAGTACAGATTCCAGCATCTGCAGTAATTCGCTTCTTCCAGAATTTGAATCATGTAAACCAATGACTAAGTTTGGTCAGTTTTATAGTTTTTCAGTTTTCTTTCAGTTAAACTCTGTCATTACTAGCTGCAAGTGTAGCATGAAGCGGAGTGAATGAATTAATGAAAAGGAAGCTGAGGTTGTAGAGAATTAAAGTCTCTAAAGTACACGATATCCATTTGTGACTGGTCCCAATCAATGTGACTTCTTCTGATTCTAACTTTCCTCTTGTTAACATTTCCTGATCAAGTGAAAATTAAAGTATTTTATTTCACTGAAGTTATTAATTTGACACAATGTCATTGGAGGAAGGGTTCCAATTTTTCTTTGACATGGTTTTGCTCTTCATGATAAACCTTAAAATCTGCTTTTTACCAACATTACCAGGGGAAAGGTCCATTGACTAGGAATGCTTTGTAAGACCATAAGAATGAGATCATGGCTTATATGATTGTCTTCAACTCCACTTTCCTGCCTTATCAACATAATCGTTGATCCTTTTACTAATTAAAAATCTGTCTCTCTCAGCTCTGAATATAATTAATGATCCAGCTTCTATAGCCCTCTGTGTGAATGAATTCCACAGAGGCACTCACCTCTGAGAGAAGAAATTTTTCCAATCTCTGTCTTCAACTGTAAGATTATGCACACTGGGCCTAGACTCTCCCATAAGGAGAAACAGACACTCTGCATCTATCCTGCCAAGCTCATGAAGAAGCTTATCCATTTCAATTCAGGTTTCCTATCATTCAGCTCAACTCCAATGTGTACAGACCTACTCAACTGCTTAGAGTCATACAGATGTACAGCACGGAAACAAACCCTTCTGTCCAATTCATCTATACCTTCCAGTATCCTAAATTAGTATGGTTCCATTTGCCAGCATATGGCCCATATTCCTCTAACCCCTTCCTATTCATATACCCATTCAGATGTCTTTTAAATGTTGTCGTTGTACCAGCCTCCACCACTTCTTCTGACAGTTCATTCCATACATGCATCACCCTCTACTGGAAAACGTTGGCCTTTAGAACCTTTTAAATCTTTCCCCTCTCACCTTAAACCTATGACCTTTATTTTTACACTCTCCTACCCTGGGAAAAAGACCTTGCTTATTCCCCCTATCCATTCCCCTTTTAATTTGATAAACCCCTAAAAGGTCACCCCTCAACCCCCAATGCTCCAGGAAAAAACAACGCTCAGCCTATTCAGTCTCTCCCTGTAACTCAACCCTTCAATCCCAGGAACAGCAAGTACATCTTTCCAATCACAGGGAGACCACAATTGAACGTAGTATTCCAAGCGTCCCTCCATTCTGGACTACTGGTGCTGGAAAAGGACAGCAATTCAGGCAGCATCCGAGGGGCAGTCCCTCCTGGCGTCCCTCCATGCCTAGGATCAATCGATTGAACCTTCCCTGGAAAACCTTGAAAATGCTTCTTTCCACTATGGCCTGTCATCTGAGAGAAAACCATAGGCCTTCAATTACTCTTCCTTCTTTGCATATGGAAGACACACTGGTTATTTCAATAGAACATGGAAAAGAACACACAGGGAGTCCATATCTAAGGGAAGACAAAGGGCAATCATGAATCTTACACAGTTGAGCCTTATCATTTTAATTCAAGCTAAGAAATAAACTTTTTTAAAAGAACCATGTCCAGAAAAAGAAGATACAGGGGAACCTCGATTATCCAAACGAGATGGGCGGGCACTATTTTGTTCAGATAATCAATTATTCGGTTAATCGATTAAATGCCTTTCCTCTGCACTGCCCCCACCCCTCTCTGGGGCAGCCGGACTAGACACTAACAATAAGACTGCTGCTGCTGCAGCTGCTGCCTTTGTGAGGTAAATCTCCAAATAGGGTAAATCTCCAAATAGCACGCGCGCGCGCGCACACACACACACACACCTTGTACTGCAACTGTTTGACTGGTTCCACCTCTGTCCTGTACAGGACAATGCCGGTCAGATTAACTGGGGAAGGGGGGAGGTGGGTTTAGGGTAGACCCCTCTGTAGAACTTCAGAGAAAGTATGGGGAGAGAGAGGTGGGAGGTCAGTCATTTGGAAATGGTGCCTGTTTAATCACTGTAAGCAAAAGACGCGATCACTGTTGGAAACACGTCTTTGATGTAATGTTTCTATCGGGACCTCGAGATCTCCTTCGGCTAATCTGATTTTCAGATAATTGGTATTCGGATAATCGAGGTTCCTCCGTATTTTGTTCAGGAGACTCTCTCTGACCAATAAAATGGGTCTACTTGGCTGACTTCAGTTGGATGCTGCTAATTTGAATGTATTCTTCTCTGTTGCCTATTTTGGAAGCTCGAGATCAAAACATTCACCTGTTACACAGCACTTCAAAAGGAAATCTTGATATGTGAACCTTCCTGACAATTTCTTCAGTAGAGTCCAAATCTACTCTTGGTTAAAAATAGGATTCCTCTCTTTGAAGTGTCAAATTGCAACTGGTAAATGGAAGTAACAAATGCCGAGAAAAACCATCAAATAAACCTTTGCAAGGGAGTCATGCTAAGTAAAAACTTCTGCAGTCTTTGAAAGACTCTTTGTTCTATCAAAAAAATGTATTTTAAAATTTTAGCATTTCAGTATTCTGCTAATGCAAAGCCAAACCAGAACAGACTGACATCAACAGGTTACGTTTTCAATGTTACACAAGTAGCAAAATCCCTTCAAGTATGCCTTTCTCTGCGGAGAAAGTGAGGACTGCAGATGCTGGAGATCAGAGTCGAGAGTGTGTTGCTGGGAAAGCGCAGCAGGTCAGGCAGCATCAGAGGAGCAGGAGAATCAACATTTCGGGCATATCTTCCAGCACCACTGATCCAGTTTCAGGCATAAGCCCTACATCAGGAATTTCCCTGTGACCATTTGAATCAGTGGCTAATGATGCACTTGACAGAAGGTCGCTTTTTGCAGCTTTGTTTACAATGTGAAATGGGCATCTTGAGCAGTTGAACAATTCCTTAATGTTACAAATTTTAACCAAGGTGGCACAGTGGTTAGCACTGCTGCCTCACAGCACCAGAGACCCGGGTTCAATTCCCGCCTCAGGCGACTGACTGTGTGGAGTTTGCACGTTCTCCCCATGTTTGCGTGGGTTTCCTCCGGGTGCTCCGGTTTCCTCCCACAGTCCAAAGATGTGCAGGTTAGGTGAATTGGCCATGCTAATTTGCCCGTAGTGTTAGGTAAGGGGTAAATGTAGGGGTAGGGGTAGGGGTATGGGTGGGTTGCGCTTCGGCGGGGCGGTGTGGACTTGTTGGGCCAAAGGACCTGTTTCCACACTGTAAGTAATCTAATCTAATCTAATCTAATCTAATCTAATCTAATATTTCTACACTGAAGGGTCATAGCAACAGTACAACTGTGTAATTTGTGAAGTCACATCTAGTTTGTCAAAGACTCTGCACCATGTGCTAAACATCTCATTCACGTAGGAGCCCAGAAAATAGACACCGACTCCCTTCCGCCAAAAATTCCGACTAAGATTGGGTTAATGTTTTTCTAAATCTTGGTAGTTACTGCCCTCTATGTGAATGCTTTAGCTACTCGTTACCATCACTTCTTTAATAAACACAACCTTGCTTCATGCTTTTGATTTGTGTCATTGATGATTTGGAGCTGCCTCGTTCACAGAAATTATTTTTTTTTGTGGAACAAAGGACTGACACAAGCATTGTTCTCCCTCGATCCTGTTTCTCATGCTGTCAGTGCCTTTCTCCAATATTAACTTCAGAGCTAGGAATTGTCAAATAATGACAGTGGCGGTTATTCTCCCTTCGCTAAAAGGAAAATCAAGAAAAGTTTGCCATAGGTGCCTGAGCCAAGTAACCATTTTCACACAATTGTCAAACATTAAAACTATTCCCATTTATTGTCTCATGTCAAGAAATATTCACAAAATCGGTTAGAAACTGCGCTGAACAAATACTTCACAAAAAAACAGTAGCCAGCTGTGCCCTAGAAAATTTCTTGAAAGGATATAAATTTCTTAGGTATAAGCAAGTTGTCTGCATAATAATATTCTAAAGATAGAAATGGGTTTTTTTTGGAAGAAAATGTGAATAATCCAGTTGTTCAAATTGAGATTTTAATGGAGCAGTTTTTTCCTACACCATTTTAATTCACGTGTATCATGGCAATGAAGGAACTTCAGCACAGACTGTATATAATGTTTGTGGGAGACTGATAAATAAACAAGCCCTTTGTGACTCTGTAAAACTATCGGCTCATGTTCTGTGTTTCTGCCTTGCCTTTACAGGCAGCATGGTGGCTTGGTGGTTAGCACTGCTGCCTCACAGTGCCAATGACCCAAGTTCAATTCCAGCCTCGCGTGACTGTGTGTTTGCACGTTCTCCCTGTGTCTTTTCTCTGGGTGCTCTGGTTCCCTCCTACAGTTTAAAGATGCGCAGGTTAGGTGAATTGGCCATGTTAAATTTCCCATTGTGTTCAGGAATGTGTGAGTTAAGTGCATTAGTCAGGGGTAAATGTAGAGGAATGAGTTTGGGTGGAATACTCTTCAGAGGGTTGGTGTGGACTTGTTGGACCGAATAGCCTGTTTTCACACTAGCAATTCTATTCAGAGAATAAACAATGAAAGGAATTTACATCAAACTTATTTACAATCATCAAATTGGTTTCAAATGGCGTCTGTGTGCCAATATTGTAAGGTGAAAAGTGGGTCAATGTGTCCTGACTAACCTTGACTAGTTTATACTAACTTTTTTAACTCAGGTGTGTTATGCAGAGAGACAGACAAAGGGGAAAAAAAGTCAGGGGAAGGTCCAACACAACTTTATTTAACACTTTATCAAGGATAAAACAATATTTATCACACCGCACAGGGCGCTCTGTTATAAATGCAAATTCGCTGTAATGCGATTGACAAATTGAAGATGCTGTTTCTAAAGCACAAACTTTTAAAATGTGTGTTGACTGTAACATGACTACAGTGCCCACACTTCAAACGCTGTTTCTAAAGCGCGATTTTTCTCAAACACGGGGCTACATTAGAACACACCATCGTGTCATAGAAGAACTGACTGTACTATTATACTTTATTTAAACTCTCTCACATTCTATCAATCTCTTCACAGGACTGTTCAGTAGATAGTCTTAAACCTCCAAATAGACAGTGTCAAACCTACACTAGCTATCAACATCTGACACGTGCTTTTAAGAATTCGTTATATCCTATCCACAGGTCCTTACCGTTGTATGTGAACGATTTGTCTGAAAGGACTGGCATTACTCATTCACTAAGGCTGGACATACTGTTCTGAAGGTTGGCTGATGTTTCAGGATCGATAGTCATGATTTAAATTTCCCCTCTTGTCTAGCCTCGGTCATGGTCTTTGGATCTTCATCTGAGACGGCCTCTCTGGGTCTGGTTGGTCTGATAATGCTCCCAACAAGGTATGGGGGTGTGGAGATGCAGCGCAGCTCATTGCCAGTTGGAGGTGGTCTTTGGAGACACTATTGAAGAAAATGCAAAAGGCAAAGAGAGCTGGGGCACCTGGTTTGCCCCTTTAATTCTCCTCTTCACATTCCTTGATGCTACAATTGGTCGAATGTGACCATGATGTCAATGGCTGTCACTGTCACCTCACTTCTGGAACTCAGCTCTTTCGTCCATGTTTGAACCAAGGCTGACATGAGGTCAGGAGCTGAGTAGCCCTGGCAGAACCCAAGCTGGACATCACTGAGCAGGTTATTGCTGAGCAGGTGCTGCCTGTTGGAATTGTTGATGACATCTTCCATCATTTTACTGATGATCTAGAGTAGACTGATGGTGATTGGACAGGTTGCATTTGTCCTGCTTTTGTTGTACAGAAAACGTCTGTGCAATTTTCCAAATGGTCACGTAGATGCGGGGGTTGTAACTGTACCGGAAGAACTTGGCTCGGGGAGGAGCAAGTTCTGGAGTACAGGTCTTCAGTACTATTGCCGGAATGTTGTCAGGTCCCATTGCCTTTGCTGTATCCAGTCCCTCCAACTGTTTCTTGATATCACGTGGAGTGAATTGAATTAGCTGAAGACTGACATCTCTGATGCTGAGGACCACTGAAAGGGTGGATCATTCACTCTGGATTTTGGCTGAAGATTGTTGCAAATGCCTCAGCCTTATCTTTTGTAGTGACATGCTGGGCTCTTCCATCATTGAGGGTGGGTATATTTGTGGATGCTCCTCCTCTGGTAATTTGCTTAATCACCATTTGCAACGAGATGTGGCAGGACTGCAAAGCTAAACTTTGATGCTTTGGTTGTGAGATCACAAAGCTCTGTCTATCGCTGGCTGATTATGCTGTTTGGTAGCTTCACCGTGTTGACACCTCATTTTTCGGTATGTCTGGTGCATGCCTTCCTGCACTCGTCAATGAACCAGGGTTGATCCTCAGCCTTGATAGTAGTGATTGAGTGGGAGATAATATACTTCATTAATGAAATTAACATTTTTAAAACCTGGAATTGAAAGATAATGGTAATCACATCCTTGGCCTCCTCCATTGCCAAAACAAACCACACCACCAACTGGAGGAACAACACCTCATTTTCCGCCTCCAGCCTGGAGGACTCAGTACTGAGTTCTCCAATTTCAAATTACCTCCCTTCCCATCCCCTCCCCGTTCCTTCCACTGCTCCCAGCCACCAACTGGATTAATTCCTCCCATTGACCGACCAGGTGGTACCCTGTACCTGTTTTCACCTATCCCCACTTCACCACCCTGGCCCTGCCACCCTCTTTACCTGCAGCTCCCCCTACACCCACCCTGAGTCCTGAAGAAGGGTTACACCCGAAACGTTGACTTCTCCACCTCCTGATGCTGTCTGCCTTGCTGTGTTCTTCCAGCGTCCTCCCTGTCTACATTGGATTCCAGCATCTGCAGTTTTTTCGGCTATAAAACTGGCATCAATTGTCACAAAAACCTTCTGTAATACAAATGCCTTTCATAGAGGGAAATCTGCTGACCTTGCCTGGTGTAGTCTATGTGTTACTCCAGCAATCTCATTGACTGTTAACCACATCCATGAAAGAATAACAAAAAGAGATAATTCACGGGGACCAGGTATGTAGTTCTAGTAACGACTGGTTTTCAAAGGAATTAGAGGAGGAATTTGGCCAACAAACAAAATGTTGAAGCTGAGAAATAAGATTGAAGAAAATTAGCCTGGTAAGAAGATCAGCAGAGAAGTCGAGATCTCTAAATATTTTATACTTACTTGTGGAGCAGAATAAGAAAAAGTCAGCAGTGAATGTTTTCAAAGTTCCATACGTTGAAAACTCAATTCAGTACCTCAGAGATTGCAGAGTGTTATAAAATCAATTGCATATTTATATGTTGGAATGCTTTATTATTTTGCATTTTAATTAAAAAATGGTGAAGGACACAAGTGCTAAGTGCAAGTTCTCTCTGAGTTCTTTTACTAAAACTTTGCGCAGTCAGTTAGAACCATTTTAGAAAGAGTTTGAAACAAAGCAATAGCACTTTCCAAACTGAATGTTTAATTGTGGATCATTATTGTGTGTGACCTTTTTGTTGGACCACATCTTGGTTTTACTGCAGATCTGGTAAGTAGCAATTAGCATTAAGTCAATCATCTCTTTACTGAACATGCCAATGTATTTTCCCTGAAGCTTCATCAGCTGCATTGAAGGTTATATTGGGATACTTTGACGATATATTACTGCGAGGAACTACAAGGAAAGATTCAGCATGTTTCCTGAACTGAATTCAGCAACACATAAAATTAGAGCATGGCAAAATAACCAGGTTGGAAAATGAAGTAAAAGGTTTTAGCAGTCCATGTTTTAATAGTAACAGAGATATTTGACAAAAGCAAACAAATAAATGTATGTAATTATAATGCTCAATTTTAAAGCTGTTGCAAACAGACTTGAGATTTTTCATATCTGCCCTTTGTCTTAGAATCTCTTCGCAATGTGAGAATTCAGTGCCTACCAAAAAAATCTGATTTAGAGTCAGAGTCATAAAGATGTACAGCACAGAAACAGACCCTTCGGCCCAACTCATCCATGCCAACCAGATATCCCAAACCAATCCAGCCCATATCTCTCTAATCCTTCTTATTCATCTACCCATCCAGATGCATTTCAAATGTTGCAATTGTACCAGCCTCCACCACTTCCTCTGGCAGCCCATTCCAAACATGTACCACCCTCTGCATGAAAACGTTGCCCCTTAAGTCTCTTTTATATCCTTGCCCTCTCACCCGAAACCTATGTCCTCTAGTTCTGGATTCCCCCATCCCAGAGAAAGGACATTGTCTAGTTACCCTATCCATGCCCATTATGATTTTATAAACCTCTATAAGGTCACCTCTCAGCCAATGCTCCAGGGAAAACAGTCCCAGCCTATTCAACCTCTTCCTATAGCACAAATCCTCCAACACTGGCAACATCCTTGTAAAT
Organism: Chiloscyllium plagiosum; assembly: GCF_004010195.1. Classification (NCBI taxonomy): domain Eukaryota; kingdom Metazoa; phylum Chordata; class Chondrichthyes; order Orectolobiformes; family Hemiscylliidae; genus Chiloscyllium; species Chiloscyllium plagiosum. The sequence goes on along the minus strand of NC_057729.1, from coordinate 5,798,455 downwards.
ATTTTCTGAACCCTTTCAAGTTTCACCATCAACCTTCCGATATGATTTTATAAACCTCTATAAGGTCACCTCTCAGCCACCAATGCTCCAGGGAAAACAGTCCCAGCCTATTCAACCTCTCCCTATAGCACAAATCCTCCAACACTGGCAACATCCTTGTAAATATTTTCTGAACCCTTTCAAGTTTCACCATCAACCTTCCGATAGGAAGGAGACCAGAATTGCACACAATATTCCAAAACTGGCCTAATCAATGTCCTGTACAGCTGCAACATGACCTCCCAACTCCTTTACTCAATACACTGACCAATAAAGGAAAGCATTCCAAACGCCTTCTTCACCATCCTATCTACCTGTGACTCCACTTTCAAGGAGCTATGAACCTGCACTCCCTTTGTTCAGCAACACTCCCTCGGACCTTACCATTATGTGTATAAGTCCTGCTATCATTTGCTTTCCCAAAATACAACATCTCGCATTTATTTAAATTAAACTCCATCTGCCACTCCTCAGCCCATTGGCCCATCTGATCAAGAACCTGTTGTAATCTGAGTTAACCTTCTTCGCTGTCCAGTACACCTCCAATTTTGGTGTCATCTGCAAATTTACTAACTGTACCTCCTATATTCGTATCCAAATCATTTATAATCCAAATCTAAATCACAAATGAAGAAACGTAGTGGACCCAGCACCAATCCTTGTGGCACTCCACTGGTCACAGGCCTCCAACTTGAAAAACATCCTTCCACTACCACCCTCTGTCTTGTACTTTTAAGTTAGTTCTGTATCCAAATGACTTGTTCTCCTTGTATTCCATGAGATCCAAACTTGCTAACCAGTCTCCCATGGAGAATCTGGTTGAACGCCTTACTTAAGTCCATATAGATCATGTCTAAAGCTCTGCCTTCATCGGTCCTCTTTGTTACTTCTTCAAAAAACTCAATCAAATTTGTGAGATATGATTTCCCACTCACAAAGCCATGTTGACTATCCCTATTCAGTCCTTGCCTTTCCAAATACATATACATCCTGTCCGTCAGGATTCCCTCCAACAATTTGCCCACCACCAAATGTCAGGCTCATTGCTCTATAGTTCCCTGGCTTGTCCTTACCACCCCTCTTAAATAGTGGCACCTCATTAGCCAACCTCCAGTCTTCCGGCACCTCATCTGTGACTATCGATGATACAAATATATCAAGAGGCCCAAGCAATCACTTCCCTAGCTTCCATGGAGTTCTAGGGTACACCTGATCAGGTCCTGGGGATTTATCCACTTTATGCGTTTCAAGATATCTAGCACTTCTTCTTTGTAATATGGACATTTGTCAAGATGTCACCATCTATATCCTACATTCTATATCCTCCATGTCCTTCTCCACAGTAAATACTGATGCAAAGTACTCGTTTAGTATTTACCCCATCTCCTACAGCTCCACACAAAGGCCATCTTGCTGATCTTTGAGGGGCCCTATTCTCTCCCTAGTGACCCTTTTGTCCTTAATATATTTGTTGATCTGATGTTTACTGATACTGTACTGTTCTCTAAGGTAAAAGAAATCAATTCAATCTCCCAACTTTCATTCTGCCCTCAGCTTTTCCTCCATTTTCTCTTCTTGGTTACAGGGAGACCCTGACTTATGAACCTCCAGCTTACATACACTCGTATTTCCGAACTATATCCTATATAGGGTGCAATTTTAAAGGTCTGACATACAACCATTTGCTGTGTTGATGAACGGCTACTGTGTATTGTCCTGTATTGTATTCCAACTTCTGTGCAAGTCAACTTGTGAACAGATTCAACAACAGAACTCATTTACAACTCGAGGGTGTCTGTATATTGAATGATCCATTGTACCTCAAGTCACTAATGGCTGGACAGTTGCTTCCTTACAAATTGGAACCTAACTCATGTGAACGCACCAAGAGCAGCCTATCTCGAGGGGTCATTGTCTTGACAAGTGAATGCCACTGTCCGATCGATCCAGAAGATCTGAGGTGTTTTGATTCATTTTTTTTAAAGATTGACTTTCAGAGGATGAATAAAATGGATCAATGAGAGGATAGATTTCCTGAGCCAGGCACTCATCTGGGGATACAGTACCTCATTTAAAAACAGTCCTCTGAAAATCACGTCTATTCACTTTTCACACTTGTGTAAAAAAATGAAAATATATCCTTACCACAAGTTTTCAGTTTACCTCCTGTGTTAACACAATTTCTAAACTTAGAGTCACTACACATGTCTTGTGGTAAAGTCAGGACCGGAGGAATTTAGTGGTTCATTTTCTTTAAATGATAGGCTACATTCAACTTACATTCAGAACCTCAAAGCCTATGCTTTTGAAATATGGAGTGAGAGGTTAAGAGGGGATAACATTTAAGAAGTATTCAGATATACACTTATGATGCCTAGCCATAACACTACAGGCCAAGTGCTGGAAAATGTGTTTCGAATAGTTAGGCAGTTGTTTCTGACCAGCACATGCCTAAGGGTTTGTTTTGTACGTTGGAGACTTCTCTGACTCTCTGCTCAACTAAACTACTGACTCATTTGACAAAAACAAAGCAAAAACTAACACATTCATTAGATGTTCCTTATGTTTTCACTGTGGGGTAAGTTCAGGAATTTCTACAGAAAGATGAAAAATGAAAAACATTGTTGATAAACTTCTATATTCTTTCATTAACTGTTAAATGTTGATGTCTACATATTGCTGTGAATGTCTGTATGATCATTTCCTCAACGTTTTAATTCAAGACATATGTAGAGGTAAAGTTCCACAGTTCCACAGGAGCATTGGGCTGCTCTTTCAGAGACAGAGATGATTGGTGGTAGTTTAACCTGAGGGTCACCAGGTTAGCCTTAGGTAAGGGGTGAGTTTGAAATGGCTGCTCCATCATGGTGGCATTGCCAGTTTAGAAGGTGAACCGTGGACTGTTGGCATCACTGTGCACCACAAATAGCCACCCAGCCAACTGAATATATCACAACAAAACTCAAGTACTGTCCAGAGTAACAGGGCAAAATGGAACATCTTAATTTACAAACAAATAATGACCCAGAACTAATCAAACTCCTCAAACCCAAAGTAACAATGAGAAATGAATTTTTACATTCTGGTTGGGAATCAATTGGTCCTGTCCATTCAACCACTGGACCAACAGTATCTGGACATTATCTGTGAAGTACTAACAGTTTTCGTGTTTTATTTTCCTCAGGATGTGGAGTTGTACAAAACCCAAACGGTTGATATAATAGTTAATCTTTTTTTAAAAAAGAATCAACATTTAAAAGTAACATCACAATGAAACATTTTAATAGTTTACAGCAAAGAGCCTTGAAATTTAATGGCATGAACATCCCTTCATGAGTCACTTGTCCAGGTTATCGCTGCAAAACAGTGCAGAGGCTATCTCATTCTGGTTGATGTGTTTATCTTCTTAGTGGAGTTGTTGTAAAAGGCATTAAGGCATAACCAAAAAGACTGGCAAGGTGTTATTGAAGAGAAGTCTAAATATGTATTTATCAATGTTTGCACCGTGTTACTTGGAATGAGGAGTTAAATAGACTAATTTCAAATGCTACTTGAAGGCATGGAGTGCGAGAAGCAAAGTTAATCCAATTTATCACCGTCAATGAGCTGAAAGATGTGTGTGATTTGCTCTGCTACAATCACTCACAAACATATACAGATGAGTCAATTTTTCAAGGCTAAGATGGAGCAGAACTGACAGCTTCTTGAGATGGGTTTATGGGATTGAATATTAGTTTTATTTGGCGCTAGACATCGCTAAACTGAAACTGAAAAGCAATGTAAAGCTTGGTTGAGTAGAGTGAGGAGACATTTATCAGTGTTTAGATTCAGACGAATTATATGGGCTGCTGGTATCCACAGAACTGCAGGCTTCTTGCTGCAGTGGTTGAAGCAGAATTCTGAAGCAGAAAACAGCCTGTGATCTTTCATTTGTGTACAACATTTAAAATATGTTGGTGCTAACCAGATGAATTTTGCCTCTTTTAGAAAACACAGCTGGAATTCTAACGCACAAAAATGGCTTTAACCGCCAAGAACAGGACATCTACTTTCTCCCGATTCTAGTGGTTGATAGTGGACCACCACCCCTGAGCAGTACAGGTACCCTCACTGTCCGGGTGTGTGGCTGTGACAGCGATGGTACTATCCAGTCATGCAGTGCCACAGCGTATGTTGTTTCTGCAGTGCTGAGCCCAGGAGCACTAATAGCTCTGCTGGTCTGCATTCTTATACTGATAGGTAAGCAATTAAAGTGATTCATTAAATTAAACAAAAACAGTTATTTATTGGTTGTTCTACTAGGAGCCTTAAGATTTAATGAACCAACCTTTATCCATTCAGAATGCAGCAGGCAGTAGCTGAACTAAAGACTATGGACAGATCTTCCATTCTCCAGATGGAAATCAGGCACATCCTAAATTGGAACAGTAATAATGAACATGAATCTGTGGGAATTGACACGGAAGTATGAACATCCAATGGGAATTCCCTCTGCTTCCTTCAAATAGTTTAGAAAGAGACTCTGGAGAATTGTACCTGGATAATTACTCAGAAAACTGTAGAAGAAAAACCGTAGACTCTCTTCCCAGTGACGAGACATTAAGCCCCACCTTGTTTTCGCTCAACTACTCAACTGCTTCCTCACCAACCACTCTGACTCATCAACTCTCAGCCTAATCCTCAAATTCTCTCACAGCACGTCGGTCCCTCAAACATCTAGCTGTCTGTTGACCCCTCTGATGCTCCCTGCCCCTCCATTGCACTCTGCCTCCCCTTGAATCCATGTTTCCCCCAACTCTCTGATAAACACCTTCCTCTCCCAGACCCATTGGTGACCTAATGTCACACCCTACTGAGTGATTACCTTAACTGAATTTCACCCAACCCACCTGTAACACTGCCACTCTTCATCCTCCTGCTGCTCTGCTCCCTTACCTATACCTCAGCCTGCCCTCTCACTCACATACTTCACCCGCCTTGCCCCCTCCCTTACTGGCATCCATACATTCATCTATTTACTACTATGCTCTCCCTCTTACACTGAGAGGTTCATGGGCATTTATACTTTATAAACGACAATACAACAGCTAGTCTTGTACAAAGGGAGCAAGCTTCTACACAGTTTTCACTACTTCCGCTGAGGATTCCTGCACTGACCATAAGGGGGAGGCAATGGCCTAGTGGTATTATTGCTAGACTGTTCTTTGCAAACGTCCATTCCTAAATGTCAGCATTCCCACTACCACCACCCCCCACTCCACTCACAAATCTGGAAGTGCCCCAGTCCCTACTGCCCACTTGCAGGATCGCCCACATGCCAAACACGTTTTGCCAAGAGTTGGTCACGCTTGGCAAGACCATGGATAATGTCAACTTGACTGTGAGCTGATGTAGCAATGACGGTGGGTAAACGGGAGTTGGTGCAAGAAAGTACAGGGGCAGCAGAGTTATAATCTGCTTCATGTTTGTGGAGAGCAGAGGAGGGAGGCCAACCAGGATTGTGCTGGAGTAGGAAAACCTGGAATTTGGAAAAAATGCTTGGAGGAGGTTGTTGGCTGCAGAATGGGCTGAGGCATGGATAGGGTAGGGTGAACGTGGATATGGAAATGCATGGTTTACTCTTAGCCATTTTCAGAAGACCTATTACAGTAAAGTTACAAACACTTTAGCTTCAGACAGTTAACAGGTGTCTATCTTAGGAAAATGTTGAGTTCAAGGTACAAACAATTAGCGGATGTAAGGCAATCTCAACATGCATTCAGTCCTCGGCTTAACTTAAGCAGTCACCCAGCCCCAGTCCCCAAAAGGTTCCTTCTTGGAGTGTTAAGTGTTGCCCTGATTTCAAAGCAATCAAAATCCAGAGTTCTAAGGAAGGAATTGAATGAATTCTGTTTCACTGTGAAGGAGTAGGAAATTGTGGTCGAATTAGATAAAATTGTTCAGTGATATTTAATTGATTTTAAATTCTTGTATGGAATGTGATTTCGCTGTCCCAGCCAACATTTGTCAGCACCATGCCTAGTTGCCCTCGGACTAAGTCACTTGCTCTGCCATTTCAGAGGGCAGTTAAGATCCAAGCACACTGCTGTGGGTCTGGATTCATATGCAGTCCACACCAGAGGAGGATGGCAGATTTCCTTCCCTGTAGGGTATTAGTGAACCAGATGAGTTTTTATGACAATCAATGGTGGCTACATGGACCATTATTCATTCCGGATTTTTACAAATTGAATTCAACTTTCATTTTTTTGCCAGGATAGGAACTGAAGCTATGTCTCCCGGACATTAGTCTGTGTGTCTGGATTACTAGTCCATTGACTGTCACTACACTGCTGTCTCCCTGGTAAGATGGAAAAACAGGTGGCAGAGCCACTGTTGGTCAGCATTTTGGGATGACGTTCTCATTAGGCACTGCCAGCTATGAAGGGAATATCCCTGTCAGAGACCCTGGCCTATGCCCTACCAGTCAGTCAGAGGCTGGCAGCTTCCTAATACCAGCAATGCCACCTTTCTTCCAGTACTGCAATGTGTCTTGCACCATGGATCCACAATGGAACCCAGGGTAAAATGGTGAGTGGGCCAGATTTATTGGGAGCTGAAAATGTGTTGCTGGAAAAGCGCAGCAGGTCAGGCAGCATCCAGGGAACAGGAGAATCGACGTTTCGGGCATAAGCCCTTCTTCAGGATTTATTGGGACTGAGTGGAGAGGGTTAAGAAAAGTTTTACCAGGCAGTTGCCAGGAATGGAGGGTTTGAGTTGTAAAGAGAGGCTGAAAAGACTGGGAGTCTTTTCACTGGAGCAGAGGGGGCTGAGGGGTGACCTTATAAAGGTTTATAAAATCATGAGGAAGTATAGATAAAGTGAATGGCACATGTCTTTTCTCTAGGGGGGGGGGGGGATTTCAAAACTAGGGGGCATATTGTTAAGATGAGAGGAGAAAGATTTAATGAAAACATGACAGGCATTTTTTTAATACAGAGAGTGATTTGTGTGTGGAAAGAACTTCTAGAGGGAGTGGTTCATGTGGGTACAGTTACAACATTTAAAAGACATTTGGATAAGTACATGAATAAGAAATGTTTGGAGGGATATGGGCCAAGTGCAGACAGGTAGGACTAGTTTAGTTTTGGGATTATGGTCAGCATGGACTGGTTGGACCAAAGGGTCTGTCTCTATGCTGTATGACTCTATGACTGTGTGAGTGATGTAGCCAACAAGGGCTTTGTGGGTCAATTGAGGAGTCAGGGTGAGATTGATATTTCTCCAGGTCCCTCTGTTCCCACTCATGGATACCTTCATCAGGCATAAAGTGTCTGACAAGGAGAGAATCTTCTATTACTGGTCCCAGGCCTATATGCTTCTGTATGTTAGATAATAAACCTGGAAAAATAGAATATCTTTTGGTGTTATCGATCTGGAATGAGTCTGATGGCCTCCTTCATGCACATCTTTCTTGTATTCTTCTGAAAAGTGTTAACAATCTATGTGCATGTTGAGCCCCACCTTGACGTTACTTGAAACTGTAAACAAATTTCACTTCAGCATCTTAAAACAAATAATTTTGCAGTAGGAAATAATTCCTTAACATTATGTCTTTTGTTTTGATACAGTACTTGTCCTCCTCATCTTAACTCTGAAGAGGCACAGGAAGGGTCACATGGTCTCAGAGGATGAGGAAGACATGCGTGACAATGTCATTAAGTATAACGACGAGGGAGGAGGTGAGGAAGACACTGAGGCCTACGACATGACGACATTGCGAAGTTTATATGATTTTGCAGAAGTCAAAACAGATGGAGAAAATGTGACGCCTGAACTGCATTCTTTGCCCCAATGGTTTCAGAATCCAGATGCAGATTTTTCTATTTTCAGGAGTTTTGTCTGTAAAAAGCTGGAAGAGGCTGATGCTGATCTCTCTGTTCCTCCGTATGACTCTTTTCAAACATACGCATATGAAGGCACAGGCTCTGTGGCACAGTCACTCAGCTCCATTAACTCTCTGTCGACTGACTCAGATCAGGACTATAACTACCTCAGTGACTGGGGGCCTCGGTTTAGGCAGCTCGCTGGACTTTACTCAGGAAACCAGGCAGATGACGGATCATAGCATCCAACAGTGAAACTCCCAGTTACTCTTGCATTATTGCAAAAATAGTACAATCATTCCCAACAAAAATAGTGCAGCTTAGGTCCTGAAAGCTGACACTTGGGAAAGTCTAAACGAAAACTTTCCTCTTCAAAAACACATCACCTTCTCCAACTAAAGTCCCCAATCTGGAAATTGGCAAGTCTTTTTCAATCAGTTACTGTGGCTGAAGATTGCCAGTGAAATGGTGATTGTAAACACAACATAGAACACAGTGTAGAATCTTGACAAATCTCCAGACGTCAATGCATTAAAAAGCCTGGCAGCTACAGTGAAGTATTGTACAATGGTCCAAATTTGAACACAATAGATCAAGTTACTGCTGGCCATGAAGTAGCAATGGTGTCTATGAAGTGATGTAGAAACCAAGAGTCACTGTCAATGAAGCTGCAGTTTGGTCCTGCCAAGTTTGCTGTTTTGAAATTATTTAATTGATTTGACTGTTAAATAGTTCTGTTAAAATTGTTACAAAATGTTGTTGCTTACATGGTTTCTTTTATTTTCGGGAAGAAAAAGAATGAAAGTTCTGAGGCATTGGCATCACTGCAATCCTTGATTGCACAGTAAGTTGGCAGTGCCAGTTTTAATTAATAACATATCCAGCTGGATAACTAGCAGCGGTCAAAAGGTGCCACTAAGTTAACTGGCTTGGAAGTACTTGATCCATGGTACACCAGAATGAAAGCCAATTTGCAAACATCGATTGGGAACAGTTTCATCAAAAAAGAAACAAAAGAAAAAGGATCTTGAAACAGTCTTTGATAATTTGCTTGAGTTGAAAATAGAGAAATTAACCGTCAGGTTGACACCCATGAGAAAAAATGAATTCCCAATAGCCTCACAATGATCGGCAGATCAGTCAAGAGATGTATAAATTAAAATCTAGAATTCTATGGCTTTGTAATTCACAAAGATTTGTGCATTTTTCCCTGTAATGCACTGTATGCTCAATGTACCAGTGTAAACACTTCTCTGTACTCTTGCTGGAGGGCAGTGCAAGCAGAACTACCGATGTGATTTACACTGACAATACAATGATAAACCAGGGCCACTGGTTTTTGGTGACTTCCAGTTCCACACCTCACTCAAATCTTTGAATGAGGCAATGTTTGTTTTGAATAGTTGGGATACCAGGACTTTTACATGCGTTGTGAACCAATCTGTTTTTCCACAGAAATGGAAAACCGAGTATCTGTAAGGTGTGAAGAGGTAGAGCTCCTCTGTCACTGAACAAACAAGTCCAGAGTATGTTCTTATTGTTTTAGATCTAGGAGTTTTAACCAGAGAATCATGGATTATGTTCTAACTCAAATTGGAAATCGCATCCCAGTGGCCTTGGTTACAACGCAAAAATAGTTGGGTGACTTTTCCTGTATTTGTGAAGGTTACCTTTATTTTGTGTTTTTGTTGTTGTTTGCTACACTTGCAGTGAGGTTAAGAGCTTGTAAACACCATTGGCAGCTTCAGACCCTCCAGGTCTGCTATGTCAGAACAAATGACCTCCGTAACACAGCCTTGTCACTTCAGATTCTCAGCTGTACCTGCCATTGTTGTGTCCTTTTGCTGGAGTTCACTGATTTGAGGAATTCTTTCATTCGAAACAACCTTCAATGCTTCTAGGACGCCAATGCAATAAGTTGAAGCTTGAGGTGACAATTTCCACTGGGTCTGAGTTCCATTCTTCCTTTTCTTGATCGTAATGTGGCTTGAGCATTGACTTTTATCCCAGTTCCTCGCAGACTACCCCATCAAATCTTGATAGCACTGTCAACCAAATTTGGTTTGTTCTTGCTGGGACCTCAGGACATTTGAGGCTTAATGTCACAAGCTCACAATGTAGTATTCTTTAGCTATAAAATCCAACACAATCCTTCGTGTCACAAAGAATCAAAAGCGTGTGGAATGGAGACAGAACTTCCCCCAGTTTGGATACCCTACAGACAGAACTACCATCCTCCACAATAAATGTCAGATGTCAACAGAAAGAAATAGACTGAACATTCCTGACAGTTCTGGCTGTAGGCCAAGTTAGAGCTCGCAAAGCATGACGTTTTATACAGAAAGACGCTGTTATAAGGTCCACTATGTGAAATGCAAGTATCTGTATCAGTTTTCCTTTTGCTGTAAAATATGACAGAATTGGTACATTTTTATACTGCCACCCACCCCAGACCCTCTCCCTGTATAGTGATCAAAGGAAGTAGTGAAAAGGTAAATATTTCTGGTGCTATGTTCAATATTTTGAAATGCGATAATCAGAAAATAAAACTTTCAATACTCGTTTTCATGTGATGAATGAGGTTTCTTACCATGAAGTTGACTATTTACAATTATAATTTTTTGTTTGAGGCCTGACCCGAATGAAGGTGGCCAGAAATTTGGCAAAATTGGCAAGTATAAGATAGGTAGAGGCCAGTGAAAAAGCAATGGTTGCTTGATTCTTTTAGAAGGAGGGAGAGGAAGACTGAAGGAAGGCTGGAGTCACGGAATAAAATTAGAAACTGGATCAGGCAGCATATGTTAGGAGAAAGAGAGCAAGGAGAGCTAACATTTCAGATCTTTCATCAGAACTGGATGATGTGAGAGTTTAACAGCACCTAAGCAATTCCTGTAATTCCAGAGAGTGGGTTGAGATTGAGGAAACTGCAGTACCAGAAAACATAGAACAATGCAGCACAGAATAGGCCCTTCGGCCCTCGATGTTGTGCCGACCTGTGAACTATGTGACATGTATCACTCAATAATTAACATGCATGCCAAAGAAGGTAATAGAGTTCCAAAGATGTATAATGGGAGTTATATCAAGAAATTGAAAAGAGTTAACAAGGGTAATATCTATTCAATTCACTTAATAGTGGAGATCACAGACCCTTTACACATCGCATCTAATTTTCCTAAATGGAGCTAGTGGAAAGGGAAAATATGTAATAGACAGGTGATTCCACAACTCTCTGTAGTTGAATTTCACCCTAGATTTCTTGATATAACTCCCAATATAGATCTTTGGAACTCTATTACCTTCTTTGGCATGCATGCTAATTATTGAGTGATACACGTCACATTCTCCGGTATTGCAGTTCCCTCAATCTCAACTCAGTCTCTAGAATTACAGGAATATGTCTCAAAATCATCATTAATTCAACTAGTTGCAGTTTCCTCTCTGAAATTCTGGTTGGTGTATAAAAGAGGTCTATTATTTATCTCATCTAATCTTTCTGCTAATTTTGGCCAGAGATGACAAAATGCAGTACTTTGTTTAAAAAAAAAGCCAGCTTCTTCCTGTAATTTGTTTGAAGAGAATAAAATCTATGTACTGAAAAGCAAAGAATGAAATATTGACTAAATTTAAATTAGATTTTGTTAAATACTCCAATACCTTGAGGTACATTAACTCTCTCCCATGAAAAATGGACAACAAGCCTTTGAAAAATTAACCAAGGCTCTCAGCTATGCACAGCAGGAATAAAAGACCTAACCATTTCAATAGGACTGTTTCATAATTCAGAGATCTTTATACAATCAATTCCAGTGGCAAACTGGCTGTTTTCTGGGCAAATACATCTGCTGGCTCTATGCAAAGCATATCCCACTGACTAAATAAAAATGATTTTTTTTTTTGTGACAGTTGTTTCCAGGAAGGGAACTGGGGAAATCTTCTAGCTTTCTTTCTGAGAAAGGTGTTGGAATATTTATTATTATCTAAAGAAGCAGGTCAGGTTTTAATTCAGTCATTCTACTGGCAGCCCTGAATCAGTTAGTTTACATTCTCACACCATACAGCTGAGCTCAAAATTGTGATAGACACACTGGTGCAGTAGTGAAGGAGTGCAGTACCAGGAGAGGTACTATATTTAAAATGTTAAACCAATGCCCGGTCTTCCCCCCTCCAGTGGCTATAGAAAGTCCTATGTCATTATTCAAAGAAATATAAGAGAATTCTCCCCAGTGCCCAATATTTACCCCTCCCAAACACCTCTATGAAGCAAATAGTTTATTTGGTCACTTCCACCTTGTTGTTTGTGGGAGCTTGCTGTGCATGAATTGATTGGTGCATTCTTTACACTGAAATAGTAAGTGCACTTCAAAAGAAAATATCATTGTCAAGTATTTGGGAATTCCAGAAGCTTTGAAAGTCCAGAAATGAATGCAAGTTTCTTTCTCTAACCGATTATGTAAAAAGGCCCACACAAAAGGGAGTTCTGAGGAAGGGTCGCTTGACCTGAAACATTACTTCTGTTTCTCTCTCCACAGATGCCGCCTGATCTGCTGAGCTTTTCCAGTAACTTCTGTTCTTGCACACAAAAGGGAACCCTACTGAATCTAATACTGGTAGATGAGTTAAAACAGAAGTTCAGGTGAGGGGATACCAATCACAGTATGATAAGGCTTAAGAAGAAGGGCATCGCATGACAAAATACTTATTTTATACAAAAGTTGATTTTAGGAGATAAGAAATATATTGCCAAACAGGGGAATGGGACTGGCTGCTCCAGGCCAATTCTGGATGTGTTTTTGGTTGTGGTGGGGCAGGCAGAATATGGAAAATTATCCGGGTGTCCCCCTCCCCATAGTGAAGCCATCCCATCCTTTTGGTTTGCCTACCAAACCTGGTTCTACATTCCCAACCCCTACTTCCCTGAGCTCTAAAATCCCTCTGTACTGAGAAATCCCATGACCTATTTCTCAAGCCAGTCACATTCTTTTCCTGCTCTCTTCCTGTCTTCCTGGCATAGAACTTAGACAGACCCTCAGCCCATGATGTTGTGCTGAACATGCCACCAAATTAAACCAATCCCTTTTGCCTGCCCTTGGTCCATCACACCCTTCCATCTTACATATTAATGTGCTTATCTAAAAGTCCCTTAAATGTCCCTTTCATATCAGCCTCCACCACCATTCCTGGCAGTACGTTCCACACTGTGTAAACAAACGTGCCCCTCACATCTCCTTTGAACATCCCCCTTCTCACTTTAAGCCCCCTAGTTTGAGAGACATTCCAACACTGGGATTCTGACCATCAACCCTTCCTATGCATCTCATAATTTTATAGACTTTGATCAAGTTTCCCCTCAGCCTCCATCACTCCAGAGAAAACAACCCAAGTTTTTTTAACCATTCCTAAAAGCTCATACTCTCTAATCCAAGCAGCATCCTAGTAAGCCTCTTATATACTCTCTCCAAAGCGTCCACATCTTTCCTGAAATGTGGTGACCAGAATTGAACATAATATTCTAAGTGCAGCCTTACCACACTCTTAGAAAGCTGCAACATGACATGCTGAACCTTGTACTCAGTTCCCTGACCAATAAAGACTAATATGCCATTCGCCTTCTTTACCACCCTATCTACTTGCATGGCTACTTTTGGGGAGCCCACGATCCCTCTGTACATCAATGCTGTTCAGGGTCCTGCCATTAACTGTATACTTTTCCTTAACATTTAACCTCCCAAAAGTGGGAAGTGTCCACTACTGAGCTTTCTCCATAGAATCCAAAGTTAACAATATAATATGGTGACCAAAGAGCTCATGCAAAACAGATCCTACTAAAATGCAATAACAAAATAGACAGTTATGATATGTCCTGAATGAAAAAGTAAATAAAGGAAACATTTAAATTTAAAAGACATTTTATATAACAAATACGTAAGCTGAAGCGAAAAGGAATATGAAAATTTTACAAAGTAAATGTTTTAAAATAGACAAAGGGAGCAAATTTAAATTATGATGGTACATAAAAAGAAATAGTACGGTACAGAAATATAAATATCAAAAGAATAAATCCGGATAAAGGTATAACGCACATGATAAACTCTCTGGTGAGTACATGACAGAAATATTAAGTAATCACTTGGCCTTCTTATTCATAGGAATACGAGCATAATGGACATGACATTAGACAGAACAGATATAAAAGGAATAAAGTGATTTAAGATAGAAACAGGGGAGATATTGATAAACTAAAATCAGAGTCAAGAAAGGGATAAAGCTTTTGATCATTATGGCTTGTGTCATGTATATTAAAAAAAAGATAGCAGTAACATAATTATGTATGTATAAAAATTCATTGGATCAAGCAGACTGTTAATGTGAATCTTTTAAATAAAAAGGGAGAAAGAACAAACCAAGGGATCAATAGATGATTTAGCTTAATGTCATTGATGAGAAAGATAATTGAATCCTGATTGAAAACTTTAATAGAAAAAGTCTTGGAATTGTAACTAGAATAAAGAATGGTCATCACAGATTCCAAAAGGGAATGTCTTGCTTGAACAACTAATTGAATTATTTGAAGAAGTAACTGAAAGTATATAGAGAAGGTGGATGTAATATTTCTGGATTTCCGAAAGGCTTTCTATAAGTCAATGCGTTATTTGCTCATGATTAAGGTCAGAACATGTTCAGTCAGTGGAGAGTTGCAGAACAGACTGAAATATGACTACAAATTAGGAAAGAGAGAGTAGAGATTAGAAATAGTTATTCCAATGTGAATTGATGGGAAGGGGTGTCTCAGTTGAGTCAATGCTGGAACAACGTTTCGACTTTAGATAAATGTTGAGGATGCAGGAATCTAAAATACAGTTTAAAACTCTGGATAACACCAAATCCAAGCTAGAGTTAATATGGAGGCGTAATGTAACAAGTTGCAGGAACATATTAACAAGGTTGCAAAATGGATGTGCAAATGGCCAATTCATTTAAATAATAATTAGCAAGGTTTAATGTATATTACTTAAGAATAATATTCCTTGGAAGATAATATCTAAATTGATAGGGGGACGTAAGGATCTGGGAATACCTAGGCACAGATCACAGAAAATAGCGGCACATGTTAATGAAGCCATCAAAAAAAATCTACCATTTCACTGAGGTTAATTAAGAGGGAGATAATCTCTCTCCTTGGAATTCTGTGTGAACCAGATAGGTAAGAACATCAGTTAGTCCACACTTTGAATAATATACTGTATGTAGTTTTGTCTGTGATTAGATTAGATTCCCTACAGCATGGAAACAGACCCTTCGGCCCAATAAGTCCACACTGGCCCTCCAAAAATAAAACCCACCCAGACCCATTCCCCTACCCTATATTTACCCCTGACTTGGCAATTTAGCAGAGCCAACTGACCTGACCTACACATCTTTGGATTGTAGGAGGAAACCGGAGCAAACCCACACCAGGAGAATATGCAAACTCCACACAGACAGTCGTCTGAGGTGGGAATCAAACCTGGGTCCCTGTCGCTGTGAGGCAGCAGTACTAACCACTGAGCAACTGTGTCACCCCAAGCTCTCTATTATAAAAGACAATATTGACACACTGGTGATACATAAAAATATATACCAGTGTCCTTCCAGAATTGAGAAATTAAACCAGTCAGGAAAGATTTAACAGACCAAGATCCTTTTCCTCTTGGAAAACAAAAAAACTAAGGAGTTATCTAATTGAATGTGTTTCAGATAATAAAAATATTTGAAAGCTTGGATGTAGGGGACTTATTTTGACTTACAGATGGGACTAAGACCTTTGAAGTACTATTGTGAGATAGTCACTAATAATCCCATAAGAAATTCAAGAGAAACATTTTTACCCAGAACACGGTTGGAATCTGAAGCTCACAGCCACAGGGAGTAAATCAGATTAATGGAATGGATACACGAAAAGGATATACACAGGATGGAGTAACAAACAGAATGGGAGATTGATAATGTCAGATGAGGAAGGCGGGATATGAGACTCAAGTGGAGCATAAACATAGGGAAGGATTTGTTGAAACAAATGGGTTGTTGCTGTGCTGCAAATTCCTTCCTAATATATAGTCTGAAGCGTGGTACCCATGGCAATGCAACACTGCTACACAGAATTGCCAGTGGGGAAATTCTCAATAGGATTCAAGCTGCACTGTCTGTCCCTGTGTGTTATATTGCTATGTTTTGGCAATTTATGTCGGCTTACTTTGCCATGTTGATTATATTCTACACAAAAATATAATTGCCAAGAGAGAGATAAACCTGGTGGGTTATTCTTGAGGGCAATAAGTCAAGGGTTCTGGATCCTCATGTATAATGTGATTATATTTAATTTTATGCAGTTAAACTCCTATGGATGCTGTTCTTTTTAGTAGCAAATATTATCTTAAAAGAATATGACATCACTTTTCAAACTGGTCATGTATGAAGCAAGAGTTGATCTTCCGATATACTTCTAGTATGTGATGTGAATTATCTACTGCTATTCAGTCAAGCTTCATGTTGTGAAGAAACAACAGCATTTTGTGTTTTATGTGTGCACTTACCAATTACAATGCCTTCACAACAGAAAGCCTCACTGGCATATCTCAATGCAGATGAAGAGCAAACAATTTCATTACAAGGAGAGTGAATTACAATGCTGGGAGTTGAATTTTTTGAATAATCAATAAAATGCAACTGGATCTCCAGTTAGTTGCAAAATAGGTTTTGAAGATATGAGGTAATTGCAATTCATATAGAGAAAATTCTCATAATCAAACTGACCAATTTTATTTTAAAAATATAGATAGTACAAGTGCCCTATCCTGCTAGCTCGAGGTTTGAAATGCCCAGAGACTGTTTCTCAACATATCTCCTGTTTCTAAACACCAATCCAGCATATGTAGTTGAATTGTTTCTTTATTTTTTCCTCAATATCATTATTTGATGGTTTTCAAACTGATGGAGAGGGAACATTTTGCAGATTTTGTTCCCATCTTGTGTCCATTTTTTTTCCCCAGTAGATTATGAATTAAATTGAAAAACAGGCTGCAGTATCTATCAAGAATAAAGAATACATACATGGTGCCTGGGAATAAAATTAACACTTCTGCTGAGTCAGGGATTTAAAGTGCTCATTATCCTGAGGTATCCATTCCATCAGTTAAGAGAGGACATCAATCACACATAATAAGCCCAGTAACAACAGTATCGACAACTGGAAATTAGGAAAATGACGCAAGTTCAATAAAGAGCATCAGAGTCACTAAGTATAACTTGTGCTGAATGGTGTATTTGAGTTCCTGCCCTTAATGGGACCTTTTTTTGGAAGGGTGGAAATTAGGGAGAAATGGGAGATTGTATTTTTTTCTGTTTGAAGGACAGTGGAATTCAATTTGGCCCCAAAATGACTTGACTGGGAGTTGAATCTGGGGCAGTGGCTGGATGGATATCCATATCCTGATCCAGGCCGATCAGTGGGATTTTAGATCAGAGTGGTGCTGGAAAAGCACAGCAGGTCAGGCAGCATCCGAGAAGCAGGAACATCAACGTTTCGGGCAAAAGTTCTTTTCCCTGATGAAGGGCTTTTGCCCAAAATGTCGATTTTCCTGCTCCTCAGATGCTGCCTGACCTGCTGTGTTTTTCCAGCACCACTTGATCTAAACTCTGGTTTCCAGCATCTGCAGTCCTCACTTTTGCCTAGATCAGTGGGATCTCAGGCCATTGTTAATGATTAACCAAATACCTCACATTGTCTGGAGGAGCAACATTGTAAGTCAGGTTTAGATGTTAAACAACTTGACTCCACATAACCCTGCAAATTAACAACTTCATACATATGTCCATCATTAAGCAAGTAGTACAAAACCTGCCAATGATTTATGAAGCCGATTTTACTTGGTTAAGATTTACCAGGACTGTGGACAAATTTGAGTGTAAGTATGTATCATCTCTTAAGAAATTCAGTATTTTTTTGACCATTTTGTTGAGATTGGCTCTGTGTATCAGCTCTCTGTGTCTGCTGAAGCAATACTCTAATGAATTTCTCAATGGCATGGATGCACTTCAAACCATAATTTGAATCACATTTTGTCTTTCCCTACCTCAGGACTATCCCAAAGCTCTTTGCAAGCAATAAGGTGTACTCGCTATTCTCATGCAGGAAATGGAGCAGCCAATTTATGGACAGAGAGGTCACACAGATGGCTACATAGTAATAAGCAGGGAGCCTATTTCAGTGATGTTGATGGTGGAATAAATATTTTTAATTCACCAGGAAAATTTCCCATGCTCTTATTCAAATAGTTCCATGACCTTCTCCACCAGCTGTAAGGGCAGTCAGTGTAATATCTCACCCAAAATATAGCAGGTCCATAATGGTGCCACAATCCATCAGTACTGTACTGGAGTATTGGCTCGGTGAGGGACCTGAACCAATAAAACTCCTCACATCCATGCTATTACTGAGCAGCAACCAATACCTAAAGCATAGCAATAAGAATTCAACATATTTGACATGCATCTGACCAAAAATAGATTAGACTTTAAGCTGCATCCTTACATGCCATTCTGCTTTCAGTGCAGAACAAATCAAATAATCTGAAATGTCAATATACCACTCCCCAGTAGAAGTTGGCTTGGCTGTGGTTCAACTTGAAGAAGACCAGCCAGTTCCCCTGATTCCCTGGCTAACATTTCTCCCTCAGTGAAATTCCTCACTCATTTCACTTCATTTCATGTTTCGAGGTACAAACTGCTGGGTCTCTTATACACACACACAATACTGCAAGTGCAATACATTGGCTGTGAAGCAACTTGGGATCTGCTAAAGATATAAAAGGTGCTTTTCAAGTGTATTTTTTTAAGTTGATTATTCAGTGGAATCCAGAGACAGGGAGAGAAGTTTAAAAATGGCAATGTTCCACCCAGATATTTGTAACCATTTTGGACAGCTTGTGTCAAGCCTCATTGTTGGAATTGTGAGAGGTCGCCTTAAATATACCCAGTGAGGTTGTGCATTTTCTAATCTTGACAATCTCCTTGATCTTAAATGGTGATATCCTTCCTTCATAAGAGTCACTTCTTCTATCTAACTTACAATCAATTAACATTGGAAAATTGACAAGTTCTTTACCCTCACAAAACAAAGCCGTACTGGACCTTGGAACTGCCAAAGCTGAATTCAGCAAAACTTCGTAACCATCAAGGTATTCTCAGTTATTACAACTTACTTGGCTCACTGACGAGCAAGCTACTCCTTGGTTTTTATCTGCACTGAACTATCATTAGAGTCCAGACCTTTATTAAGAAGGCAGCAAACTGAAATAAAACAATTCCCTGACTCAGCAGATCCATCTCCCTCTAAGTGGTCCTCTAGCCTTCACACCTTATGCCTCTCAACTCCCACCCATTGCCTATTCTCCCTCATATCTCCCGTACACATTCCATCCCTCAACTGAATTATTCCCACACTTGATTTGTCTGTCTACATTCTGGGTTTGAACGGTATCTCATTTCCATACTTTGGTAGGATATGCTCCATTGTCGCATTTATTCTGATGGATTCAGCAGTAGTATCACTTTCCTGCTATCAATCAAACAGGAGAAACAGTCTTTAATGGGAGCCTTAGACAGAGTAAAAGACAAACAATTATGGGCATTGTAAAATAGTCTTAGTCATAATTAAGAATGACAGAAATATTTAAAGTCTTAGAGAATGTGTCAGAATCCACTCGAGTTTTATCTGTTCCTCATACATTTGGCTAAACATTATCCAAAAATATCTTGGCTTTCTTCAACAAGTACTGCACAATTTTATTTGTAGGTTCCACACTGTTCAAGGTGTTTCAAGTAGGGCCAATGCGTAACTTAGAACATGCCAAATCATCAAATTATGTCGACAATTTTAAGAGCCTCGGGGGGGAAAAAATTGCAATTAGCATCAGCCAACTTATCTAACTTATTCCATACAATCCCATCAGATGGTAATGCAAGTCAGTAAGAACGCATCTTGGCAACAGTGACCATAGTAAACTGAAGATTGAGGTTAGCCCGATGGTAGGAAAGTGAATGTGTACAACAGAACATTGCATTTTCAAATGGGAGATTTTGTGGAGATTAGGGCATGAATTCAATCAGTTGGACTGGGTAGCATTATTACACAACGATGCATGAGAAAAGCTGATTTATTTTAAAAACTCATTCAGTGAATGTGAATTTCACTGGCAGAGCCAGCCAGGACTGTCTGTCCCCTTGCCTTTGAGAAGGTGTGGTGAGCTGCCTTCTTGAACTGCTGTAATCCATTTGTAAACCAAGCCTCAGATGTCTTTTTGCCCTCATTGTGTCATTATCAATTCACATATCCCACAATACTGTTAAGAATGGAATTCCAGGCTTTTGAACCCATGACAGTGAGAGAATGGTGAAATATTTCCAAGTCAGATCGGTGAGTGACTTGGAGGGGAACATGCAGTTGGTGGGATTTCCACGTATCTGCTGCCCTTGTCCTTCTAGATGGAAGTGGTAATGGGTTTGGAAGGTGCTGTCTAAGGACCTTTGGTGAATTTCTGCAGCACATCTTGTAGATAAAGTCAGAAGTCACACTTCATCTATTGGGTTATAGCCCAACGGGTTTACTTGAAATCACAAGTTTTCGGAACACTGCTTCTTTGGCAGGTGAAGTCTTCGCAAAGGAGCAGCGCTCTGAAAGCTTGTGATTTCTAATGAAACTGTTGGAGTATAACCTGGTGTAATGTGACTTCTGACTTTGTCCACTTCAGTCCAACACTGGCACCTCCACATCATCTAGTAGATAATATAATGCTACTGGGTGTCACTTATGGAGGGAATGGATGATGCGGATGTGGAGCTACTCATGGGGACTTTGTTCTGAAGGGTGTTAAGTTACTTGAGTGTTGTTGGAGTTGTTTTCTCAGAGGTCAATGCTTGTGTCATTAATCTCCAAGAAAATAGCATTAGAAGGTAGAAAAACACACATTAATGCCATAATTGTGCTCATACGACAAGCTAACAAACAACCCTAACATCTCATAGACTGAGGAGAGACCCTGCCTACTTTTTTCTCTAAAGCCTCAGATGTCTTTTTGCCCTCATTGTGTCATTATTAATTCACATTTCCAGACCCTTTTGGGGTAAAAGTATGACAAACCTAAAAGCGTTTGAACAAATCTGATTAGTGGGATCGTTCACTGCACACAAATCAAGCAAATGACCCTTAAAGGACTCAGCAAAGAAAGAGTGGAGAGAAATTTCACTATAGCTGTTTTATAAATCCACTCACAGTGCAAGAGGAAACAGTATACAAGAAGATTGTCTTTGTGAGATCTGAGATAACTTAGAGCACTACCTTGTCCTTGTTTACATGTGGAATTCTGTAAAATTATGAACAAGCAGATCATCCAAATTGATCCATTGTTGGGAATCAGGGAATCAATCCAGTCAAATTTCTGCCTCTTTCACAAAAATGAATCTTGAAACTTGTACATGATTGGAATTCTCAATAGCTAGGGCAGGCGTGAATTTTCTGCTGTAGTTAAACCTCTTTGCATTCTAATTTCAGCATCAACAGCCCAGGGACCCCAAGAATTTCTTCCATCTTCCTTCCCTTACTCAACTACTGTTAGAAAAATCATACACTGACTTAGAGTCAGTGTCTGCTCATACACCGACTGCCGCACTAAATTGTTTGGTGATTGTGTATTTTTCTTTACTCTTCTGTGCACTGTTAGTTAAGCTTATCAGTGAGGGAAAATAAACTGAAAGTAAACTCATAGCTTCAGTTATTGAAAAGTAAATGTCATAATAAAGTCTTGATTGTGAATCAAACCTGGTGTGTGTCCTCTCTGCATATCACTAAGTTACAAAATACAGCAGGTGGCAACATGATGGAGAATGGCCTAAAGTTTGGCTTCAGCACCTTTTCATTCTTCACCAAGTGATCCACCCCTACCATTGGATCAGTGCAATTCAGGCTTTGAGACATAGTCGCTTGTGATGGGTCTGGACAGTCGACAGGTAACAAAAGAAGGCAATAATCTTTATTGCCTCAGTGCAGAAGATGGTGAGTATCCAAGCAGTTCAAAAGAAGAAACATCTACTTTTGATACAGTGATAAATGTACTCAAAGAATATTTTGGGTTAAAGAAAGCTGTGATGATAGAATGATATACAAAGAATTCCCAACTTATGAATGTTCAACTTAAAAAATGCTCATACTTACAAAATCGATCTCTTTACAAGGGTGTCATTTTAAAGACCCAACATATGATCATTACCTCGACTTACGAACAGCTGCTTTATATTGCCCTGCATTACACTTGACTTGCATACAAATTGACTAGCAAAAGGACTCCAGAACACAACCTAGGCACTTCCAGAACATCTGACTAGAGACGCCAAGGAAATAAAATAAGATGTGACTTCCAGGTGTAAATTGGGCAGATCCACTAATGAACTAATTTGTAATCAATTCATTGAAAACATTCAATTTCATTGATTGGGGAATGCCTCCCCACGGACATTGATGATGGTTTAGCCACAGAAAATACCTTTTTCTTGGAACTGCAAATCAATTTCTTCACATTTGGTTTCTAAAGGCTTACAGAAAAATATGATCACTCCACACTCCCACTCAAAATCAAGGCACCAAATGCTGATTGCTCCCACACCTCCACTCAATAATTCTCTCCATTCACTCTGAACCACATTCTCCACACTCTTCCTGAGTCTCTCAGCAATTGGCTCCTGCTGCTTAACAATCCCACACTTTGCTCACATCCTACCACTCAGCTTCCCCCACCTCACTCAACAACTCTCCCTCACTCAATAATTCTAACACTACAGCCCACCCCATCCTCCCCAACACCGCCACCCCAAACCATCCCATTCCTAACCCTTTCCTGAATTATTACGTTGGTTCACATGGAATCTTAGACATTAAAAAAGCCACAGATTTGGATAAAGTCTTGTAAAGCACTGGAAGAAGTGGGGCTGACTCATTCCTCATGTCAACACATCAATTTCAGCAGCTTTGCAAAATTTGAGATGGTTGTCATTTCTGATCCAAATTGAAGAGTCACTGGAGCTGAAAGCTCTGGAGGCAGATTCTCAGGAATATCAAACATCATCGCACAATGCAAACATGGCAGGTATTGGAATATCGACTGACTTTAATGTGGTCCACAATGTGACCATTCCAAACAATTATTCACCTCCTATTGACAACTTGCATCACTTTATGACTTCTCAGTCTACAGGAGGGCGAACATTGAATAGGGTTATCTTCAGAAAATATTGGCGGTGCTTCGTTTACTCACAGAAGTGTTTCAGTCTCCCGGAACCCGTTATGGACTAAGTCCAGCATGTCACATTTCTTCCATCTTGTCAGATGTTGAGGGTTTGCTCAACAACTTGACAATGTCTTTATCCATGGAAGGAACATTATAGAACATGGTCAGTGGTTATTAGCAATGCTCAACAAGCACAAAGGCCCTTTTTCCACATCCAAGATTGATTGTTTAGGCTTCGCAGTGGTCATATGCTTCTGTTGTTTTCCTTAATACAACAAGATGCATCTTACATTTTTCTGGCTAAATCCGGATTACGTTAAGATTTTTGGAGGATTGGCGCTGTGAGGCCTAATGTGTCTTCTCGCTGTATCTTACCAAAGTCACCACATTAATTTCTTAACCCACCGCTATGGCATCCATCTCATCCAATTCTGACTCCAACTCCCCATGCTCCATTCCCAGAACAGCTCACAGTCAGTAGATAGCTCAGAATTTGCCTACATCACTTGCACCCGCATCACCTTTAAAAGCAAGTTGTGCACCTGGCCAAGTGTAGTCACTGTAACTGCTCTGGACAGTTGCTGACATTTGTCCTGGACATGGGGATATCGGTGCCCTACCATGTGGCCAGGAGACATGGTTGGGTTCAACTGACTTTGGAGTGAGTATACAAGCTATGATGTGAAAGAGTCAGTGTTGGACTGGAGTGGACAAAGTTAAAAATCACACAACACCAGGTTATAGTCCAACAGGTTTAATTGGAAGCACTAGCTTTCGGAGTGACGCTCCTTCATCAGGCGGGTGTGAAGCAGGACCTGAAGCAGCTTGCTTAATCTTTTTGCTATAAATTCTGTTTCTCACAGAATTTTTATGTGTGATTCTTAACTTTATACGAACTATGCCATTTCTAACTAATGTTCCAGTTGTAGCGATCTGTTTCATGGGATTTTTGATTCATTTTAATGACACCAGGATGTCTTTCATGCAAAAAGAATATAGTACATTTTGTTAGTATTCCATTGAGAATAACCATTGGCATTGCACATGGGATACAGTTGGCAGATTCAGCCCACCGCTTGTCGGAAGGTGTGTCATGTTGGATATTAGGTCATAACACCTCAGGGCACACTCCATGGGGGACAGATCCTATATTCTGCATTCTGATGTACTTACATAAGGTATGATTTGTCTGAAAAGTAATACTTTTCACTGTATCTCTGGAGATGTGACAATAATAAAGCAAATCAAATCAAATCAAATCCCATGCACCCATGCCCACTGTCATTGGCATCCTACGTGTGCCAGTTTCAAAGAATTCTCTTGGCTCATCCCTGATCTACCTGCAGCATGCTTCTACACTTGTGACAAACCTGTTCCTTTGACAAGGTTAGACTATCCTTGGTTTTTTTCAGGTAGGCTTGAAATGATCCAATGCTCCAACTAGGCTGGGTTTGAAAGGTTCATTGGGGCGCTTTTTATTTACTGCTAACAGATAACACCTCCAGCCTAAACCTTTCATGTCTTAAAAACAATATAATCAAAGGGGAGTGGCCAGCTAGCTGTGTAGTTGGCCTTCATTTAGGTTAGAGTTAGTTGCAGTTAGGCAGCTGGACTCTGTCCTCTGACTTGAAACCTGTAAGCGTTTTGTGTCATTTGTAATCTTTGTGCTAAGGAGTTTGTTTATGGAGATTTTTGCAAGTTTCTTTGGAACAGTATCATTAAGTCAGGATAGTCTGTCGGGTTTGGATAGGATAAGTTATCCAGAATTCAATTTTCTGGTCTTTGTGTTTTGTTCCTTAATTTTGTAACTGAATTCTGTTTGTTTAAACTTGGCAGTCGGACCAGCTGATTCCCTCCGGGAATATCTACTATCCACTTATCAAAAAACAAATAACAAACTTACAGTCAAGGCTACCTGCTTAAAAGTGCTTTGAGGGGTCAGGCCTGGTCCAGAACAAACTTCAATGCTGCTCCTGGCCCATATCTCTCCAAACCTTTACTGTTTATGTACTTATCCAAATGTCTTTAAAACTTCGTAACTGTACCCACATCCACCACTTCCTCTGGAAATTCATTCCAAACATGAATCACTGTCAGTGTAAAGTGATACCGGGGGGGGGGGGGCATGGTACAGCTGTTACTTTCATTGAAAGTGGGGTGGTGTCCCAAATGAATGAGTGATCAATGCAGAAGGTATCAGTGGTTAGTGGTGTTGGAGGTCAGGGTGTATGACGGCGAGTGAGGGAAGATGTTCCAGGGAATAGTAAGAGCATGAGCCAAGGTGGGAGGTAGATGAGCAAGATAGCTGGAGTGAGATTGAGGTGCTGAGGTCAAATTGGTGTCACTTAGGCCAGTGCAGCTTGGGGAAGATTATCGACCTTCCTCTTGCAGTGTTGTGCATTCCCCCAGAGGCTGAGACTGGTTTACAACCTCAGACCGTGCTAGCATGGTCCCCTCTGCTGGTCCTGGGACTGGAGGAATCACACTGTCCAACAGAATCTCATCGAACAAACCCGTGTCTCTGCCAATCATGAGATAAAAGTCTTCTCTGCACGACCCTGTCCACTAGAACGTTCACGTCCCTATCTATACAGCAGGGCAACAATTTCCTTTCTCCACCAAGTCTGGGGAAAATGTCATCAACGGGACTCTGGGCTGCCAAAGTTGGTCTGGTTGCATAATATCCGCATTAAAAATGGCGTCAGTGCCAGGGATGACGTTCTATTCAGGGATATCCTGACAGTAGTAAGTTCTTATGGCTAGGGCAATTGGTGGAATTCAGCTAGCATCAGATGAGAATGGTACCGTAGGAATGTGGTTGATAGACTAGATGGAATGATAGTGTGAAGGTTTGGTGAAGAGAAACCCTCCATGAACCTCAACAAAAAATGACACTTACCACAAAATATTACAAGCCATAGACGTTTACAACACAGAAGGAGGACCTTCAACCCAAGATGTCTGTGCTGGTCAGCAAAGATTCCAATCAGATATCAAGGAAGATTGTCAATGGACTTTAGTGATTGGGAAAAAATATAGGATTTCGATTGAACAGTGAGGGTTCTGCTGAGGAGAAGTCTAAAGGCAAACACCTTTGAAAGCCAAGTCTAATCACTTGGCAAAAATACAGACATATGATTGCATTGTGGAACTATACCGACTATCACAACTTTCTGTCTCAATAATAAACTTGTATTTGCACAACAAACTCAAATCTGAATCACGAGGGATCGTTTAACTGATTAAAGAAGCAACTCTTACACAGTCTCATCCGTAATGGTACTTACTTGTTAAATTAGGAGAAAGTGAGGACTGCAGATGTTGGAGATCAGAGTGGGGAGTGTGGTGCTGGAAAAGCACAGCCGGTCAGGCAGCATCTGAGGAGCAGGAGAATCAACAGTTCAGGCATAAGCCCTTTGTCAGGAATGTTTTTGATGAAGGGCTTATGCCTGAAATGTTGATTCTCCCAGTCGTAGGAAGCTGCCTGACCTGCTGTGCTTTTCCAGCACCACACTTTCAACACTTACTTGATAAATTGTCAATTGTGTTTCACACAAGGAATGGAAGAAAAATGAGAAAATATGTTGAAAATGAAATAATTCTGTGAATGCAAATATCCAAACATCATTAGGCACTTAATGTTGTGTCAAACTGGTGAAGTTAGTGAGAATTCCTGAACTGTAATCCCAGTTTCAATTTTCCACACATTTTTAAAAATTTAACATGATAAAATTAATCCACGATTGACTGCTAATTACAAATAGACATTTATACAATAAGAAATGGATTGGGCCATTGCAATGCATTTCTATTAAGTCTCATTTAAAACTTAGCATATTATGCTGTGTGAGCATCTCTGCCCCCTGGAGGCTTCCTGTCTCTATTCCTGATGAAGGGCTTTTGCCCGAAACTTGGATTTTCCTGCTCCTCGGATGCTGCCTGACCTGCTGTGTTTTTCCAGCACCACTCTGATCTAAACTCTGGTTTCCAGCATCTGCAGTCCTCACTTTTGCCTATATTATGCTGTGAGTTTATTTGACACACACATTTTCTGAAAGGGCCAGTGAATAAACAGTATCTATACAAACAAATCCTTCCAGTCGTTTTTTTTGGCTTTTGTACATTGACATAGTGTTGATGTCATAGCAAGGCCAGCATTTATTCCTCTTGAGAAGGTGGTGGTATAACTGAGTGGCTTGCTAGTTCTATTCAAAAGGTCAACCACCTTTCTGTGGGTCTGAGGCTGCATACAGATCAGATGAATAGAGCTGAGAAGTTATTATCCCTGAAGGACATTATTGAACCAGCTGGATTTTTATGACAGTACAATAGTTTCATGGCCACCAATTCTTGAGATGAGTTTCTTTTCTAATTAAAGATTTATTTAATTAACCAAGTTTAAACTCTGCAGCCACTGGGATGGGATTTGAACTCCTATCAGACCAGGTGTTTGAATTACTATTTAGGTAACATAATTTCTATGCGACTGTGACATAACTGGTAGAATTTTGTTGAAAGGGGACTGTGTGTTTTTGTCTTATTCAAAGTATTCCTCCTTCCAATAGTTGTGGAATCGCTGTATGTATGGAATCAGAATTACGCACTTTGACATTCACATTAAGCCTACAGCCTTTTGGATGAGATCGCCAATTCTAGTAAAACACATTCATGGAGGGTTAATCACACAAGCTCATCCTATGACTGTAAATAAATCTGAGTGAACTTTAACAGGCCTTATTAATCATAACTATGTAGAAGGGAGGGTAACAGAGGTCATTTTCTGGAACCCTACAGATTGTTCATACAACCTGATATCACAATGACATAGCTCCATATGCACACATTAGTCTTAAATAAAATTATAGGTAACCTATCACTCCATCAACAGAAATAATGAGAAAAGTTTATGTTGAATTAAACTTTGCACATAACCACAATGTAGACTTTTACTAAACTAACCTGGTATCCTCTTTTCTTTATCCAGTCAGTTTAACGACAGCTTACTTTGAAGGGGTATAAAAATTTTCATGAAATGCTTTTTTGTTTCCAGCAGACTTTTGACATTTTTTTTCGAACTGACTTTAAACTAATATCTAAATCAAGGAATGTCATTACTCTTTAGAAAGTACAAACCAGCCATCTGAACTTTACATGCCAGGACATCAAGATGAGGGATAACAGCGTGTGTAATGGAGCATTTGTCTAAATTCAGTTACAGATTTTTCCAAGGATAGCATTTCTATTTTATGACTGCATTATTTATCAAGCGTTTAATTATTTAGCTATGGAATCTGCACAGTTACTCATGTCTAAATTTCTAATTTGATTTGAAAGTATTTGCTGTGTGGGTTGTGAAGCTGAAATATGTGGTTAGACAGGGCTTAATTAACCACTTTTCTCTCTGCTGGGATATGACACTGCAATATGGTGGGACAGAACCACCTGCAGGAATTGAACTCTGAAAAATACAGTGTGGTACAAGAACTGCAAGTTATTCTGAACATTTTATTTCCTTTTTTTATTCCATTATTCTGAACATTTATTTCTTTATTTTCCAAGAAATGCAATGCTGGACTTTTCATTTCTTTTCTTGTTTTCTTTTCCCTAAGAATTTGTTCGTAGTTAGGTACCTTTGTACCTAAAATGGCATCATAATGTGACATCTTGAAAACTTTTCACAGTAATCATGTGAGTACACATGACAGTAAAGCTAATTCAATTCAATTCAATTCAGTGGGGACTGATATCTTACAAATCAAATCAACTACACTCCAGCACTTCCACTTGAGTTAGCAGCAACTTGTAGGATGAAGACCCATGACCTGAGGCTAACACTGCAGTTCAGTGCTGAGAGGCAGAGATTTAAATGAAACAACAGTCCCTCCTAACTTTCATGTGTACGTCAAAGCATTCGCGTTCCTCTATTGACCTGTAGGAAAGGAAATCTGCCATCCTTACCTGATGTGGCCTACATGTGACTCCAGACCCACAGTAATAAGGTTGACTCTTGACTATGTTTCTATTACGGTTGATGTGCTAGTCTATCGATATGGAAATACAATGAAACAACCTATCGTGCACCACAATCAGAATCTAATGTGATTGCCAGAAGCATCAGGGGTATGGGAAGAAAATGAATGTACGGCACTGAGAAGAGGATAACCATGCTCCTACTGATGGTAGAGCAGGATCAAGGGGCCAAGTGGCCTACTCCTGCTCCGAGTTTCTCCATTTGTATTTTCTTTAACCTAAAACTTAACAAGAAGATGCAATTAAAGATGTCTGAGACTTAGTACATAGATTATCTCCTGCCACTGAAAGGACGTTGCTCTAACCCTGATAAACTGGGAGTTGTAGCACAGATGCAGCCGTGGAGAGATGTCACCTCAATCGGACTACCTAGAAACATTCTGAAGAAAGATCACTGGACACAAAACATTGACTCTGCTTTCTCTCCACAGATGCTGCTGGGCCTGCTGAGCTTATGCTGCAATTTCTGTTTTTGTAGCAAAGTTCTTGCCTGATTTCTCATCAAAATGTGAACCTCTACGCAAATTCTCTGCAATGATACGCAGTGGTGTTGGGGCAGAGGACAAAAAGCAGCAAGAATCAAACAACTACTCATAAGAATGCCAATGTTTAGATTCTACAGTGTTAATAATGAAGTAACATTGCATTATAATGTCAGAAAGACAGGACTTGGAACAATCCTCAAAGGCAATGGAGAAGTTGTGCATTTTCATTTAAGGTGATAACCCAAACTGAACAATGTTCCAGAGAGTTGGAGAAGAAACATAACCCAGCAACCAGCTGACAGTCGATAAAATAGCCGATAACAACTTGCATACTTACCGTTCAAAAACCTGAATGCTTCAGAGATTGTAGATCAAATACATGTTTTGGAACAGACAAAACTGGAACTTATTGGAATGAATACACAATTTTTGATTTATGATTGGCAACTTTCTTTACAGACCCTGTAAAATTCTGCAACTTGCAGTTGCACATAATAGTGCCTGTAAATTGCGTTATTTTAATGAAAATGGAATGTTTGGCAAAATGCATTTGCAAGGACAACTGAATACCATGACTTGTCACAATCCTGTGGCATCCAGTACCAGTGAGTTCAGTTGAGTGACAGAAGCCAACAAGTGGAAAATAAAGTCCTTGGAATGAAATACGTGATAAACTCTCATTAAATACAGCCATGAGGTTTGGGCTTGCCATGATTTTAGTTGACAATTTTGCACAATCCTTCTACCTCACCCCATTCTCTGTGAAGTAATTGCCCATTTAACAATTGCTGTTCACCTTTTGGCATATTAATCAATTAGCTATTTGAAATAATGGGAAAACAGTTTTCAAGTAGACTGTTGCAATTTTCCCAATCTTCACTTGTGAATGTAATTGGGAGTGGTGCCCCGGGACAGACACTGGCAGATTTCAAAGAAGCAGTTCCTAATTGCACTTACAAATAAGAAAATGCACCATTGCGAGAAACTTGTTGCTAAGTTACCATAAATGAGTAACCACAGTTATTACATTTTGTCAATATTGAAAGCCCCAAAGGTTTGTGATAAATTGCATACAAGATATTCTTAGTGACTGAGCTGGAAAAATAGTATGTGCGATGCACTGTATGTTTTTGAAGCTTTACATTGTATAATGTTAGCATTTAAACTGTTGCTCATCAGGAAAATATTATTGTTCAGAGGCGACGTTGTTAAGAATGTGTTTAAGAAAGAGGTTCTCCAATAGCTAACTGGTTGGTCATGGCATTAATCAACTCCAGCCTCCCCATTACTCTTGACCCACTCCAATTTGCCTATCAGGTCAACAGATTCATGTCAGATGCCATTTCACTTGCCTTTCACTCCTCCTGAGAACATCTTGACACCAAGAACAGCTATGTAAGAATCCTACTCATTGACTACAGTTCAGCCTTCAACACTATTATCCCCTCGAGACTGATTACTATACTTAGTGATCTCAGACTAAGCCCCACTCTCTGCAACTGGATCCTCAGTTTCTGACCCACAGGCCGCAATCAGTGAAGATTGGGGACAATATTTCATCCTCACTCAACACTGGAGGCCCTAGGGGTGCGTACTCAGCCCCCTACTGTACTCTTGTATACCCATGACTATGTTGCCAAATACCAGACTTATGCCATTTACAAGTTCGCTGATGACACCACCATAGTCGGTCGAATCTCAGATGGCGACGAAACAGACTACAGCTGGGAGGTGGAAGACCTGGAAAAATGGTGCACTGAGAACAACCAATCTCTCAAAACCAAGGAACTCATTATTGACTTTCAGCGGGATGTTGCTCATGCCCCCCTACACATTAACAGCACAGAGGTGGAACAAGTGGAGAGTGTCAAGCTCCTGGGAGTGGTCACCCACAACAAGCTTTCTTGGACTCTTCATGTGGATGCACTGGTTACAAAGGCTCAACAATATCTCTTCTTCCTCAAGCAGCTGAGAAAATTTGGCACCCTTGCCAACTTTTATAGGTGCGCCACTGAGGGCATTCTGTCTGGATGTATCACTACCTGGTATGGCAAGATCAGAGATGGTTACAGAGGGTGGTGAACTCGACCCGGACAATCACAAAGGCCAACCTCCCATCTATAGAATCCATCTACCATGCCCGCTGTCAAGGAAAGACCGCCAGCATTCTCAAAGATCAATCCCAACCTGGCAGTGTTTTTCTACATCCTCTGACATCAGGGAGAAGGTGCAGAAGCCTGAACACAGTCGATTTCTAAACAGTTTCTACCCTACTGTTGTTAGAACACTGAATGGACTCACAAACCCTTAGCATTCGCCTGTACCTATGTTTTTGTTTTGCCGCTGTTTACTTATTATTTACGTTTTTATGCTATTTAACTATGTTATCTGCCTGCATTGCTCACAATGCTCACAATTCACTGTGCCTCGGTACACATGACAATTAATTCAATTCAATTCAATTCAATAACTTATATAAAGTAAGAGAGGCAACAGTTAGTAATTAGTGTGATGCCAATGTGCTGAATTACCTGGTCTCAAAGCAGACAACACAAGCAAATACAGTTGATCTGAATCTCTATGAGGGAGGGAGGCACTAGTTGGGATTTCCACTGTTTATCACTTACACAGTTTCTTCTCATTAGTTAAGGGCAAGATCTGGTGTCACTGGATGCAACTCCAAGCAGAAGTCTTTTTTTTTCAGGAGAGGAGGAAAATAGGAAAAGAATAAAGATGAATAGCAGGTATTATACTGCAAAGTCTAAAAGAGTGTAGAGGAGCTCAAAACTATCATCTTTATGGTTCAATTATAATGTGTTCTTTAACAAAGAAGGCAGCAGCATTTTGAAGAAGGCACTCTACACATTGCAATAGCAAAGGACTTTCTAGTCTCTAGAAAGTTGAAGCAGGCATGAAATATCCAGCCTTATATCAGCTGAAAAATATCAGGTGGAGTTTCTCCTTTCTTTTGACGTATGTACACCTGAAAATTGAACTGCTTTTCAATATTCACTTCTAGCCTTTTATGTAAGATTATTAATCCATTACAGGGTTATATAGTGGCAATTATATATTTAACAAAAAGGTTATGATGTGCTCCCATTACCAGAACAATAACAATTTAGATATCTTCAGAATTGTAGGTGGGGTGCCAAAGTAAGCAGATCACAAAGTCTGATCCTGACAGAGGTTTTCTTAGTAATGCTAAACGAGATTAGATTTCCTGCAGTATGAAAACAGGCCCTTTGGCCCAACAAATCCACACCGACCTTCTGAAGAGCAACCTACCGAGACCCATTCCCCCTGACTAATGCACCTAACACTATGGGCAATTTAGCATGGCCAACTCACCTGACCTACACATCTTTGGATTGTGGTAGGAAACCCACACAGACACAGGGAAAATGTGCAAACTCCACACAGTTGCCAAAGGTGGGAATTGAACCCAGGTCCCTGGTGCTGTGAGGTAGCAGTGTTAACCACTGAGCCACCGTGCTGCCCAAATTGTAGAAATGATTTTTCAAGCTTACAGTTTATACTCAATACATCATTGCTAAGTTTCTACTGAACATTCAATCAAAATTATGTGCACACATTTAAAGTAAGGGTGTAATCATGTTACTAAAATCAATGTTAAAAAGAAACAGATGTCTTCATGTCAGAAGAGAAATGTAGCTTATGTTGCACATTGGGAAATGTTCAAAGTTGCTATATCCTATGAGGAACCAGAATCTTTGATTCACTTTTATTGGCTGAATTTATGATAGGAAACATACTATTCCTCTCCAAAATTGATAGTAGTTTCAATTTAATTATGAGGTACTGTATATCTGTCTAATATGATTTGTTTTCACAACATGCGCACCCTTATCTGAAAGCAAGTATTTTTGAGTGAATAAACAGAAAAAGAGCAGGTGCTACTTATTCAGGGCTTAAATGGATTGAAAAGTTACGAGTCTATAAAAATCTCTCGCTTTCTCTGCATTTTCTCCTAATGGAAACAGTGCTTACACAGCAGCTTGAATCAGCCCTTCATCCAATTTATGCTGTACCTTTAAGCCTCAAGAATTAAATGTAATCTCTAATACAAGAAGGCATGTCTGACCACCCCTGGGATTGTTCTCGCATGATCATTATAGACAAGTTCAATTCAGAATCAGCATGAAAACCCATATTCTGCAGCTTGAGTTTCAGAAATGTATGAAGCCATCAAGAGCTTATTTGCATCCTCACTGTAGAACTGACAGATGTCTGCTGTTTCCAAGGAAGCAAATAGTTGCATTTATATAGCACCATTAATGTAGTCAAGGACAAAGCTTTTATCAGACAAAGTGTGACAATGAGTTACACACAAAGAGTTATTAGGATGGTAGCGCAAACATTCAATCAGAAATGTGGGCTCTTTACAGAAAGGATGGTGGTTATGGAAGGATCTGAACACCACAGAGCCTTAGAGATGTGCAGCATGGAAATAGACCCTTCAGCCCAAGTCATTAGTGCTGACCAGATATCCTAAATTAATCTAGTCCATTTGCCAGTATTTGGTCCATTTCTCTCTAAATCCTACGTATTCATGTAGCCATACAGATGCTTTTTAAATGTTGTAATTATACCAGCCTCCAGCACTTCCTCTGGCAGCTCATTCCATACATTGCCTGTGTGAAAAAGCTGTCTCTTAGGCCCCTTTTAAGTCCTTACCCTCTCACCTTAAACCTATGCCCTCTATTTATGGACTCCCCTATCCTGGGAAAAAAAAGACTGTCACTCTTCACCCTGTCCATGCCCCTCATGATTTTATAAACCTCTATAAGGTCACCCCGCAATCTCAGAAGCTCAGGGAAAATAGCTCCAGCCCATTCAGCCTCTCCCTATAGCTCAAACCCCAAGACAATGTTAGGCCATGAGCTAATTTGGTCATCAGCTATTGTAGAATGAGACATTTTGTGAATGAGGTTACGTCGGCAGAATTTCAGAGGAGCTGAAGTTTCTGGAGGATGGAGGATGGGGATTTCGGGAAGGAGAACATTAGAACAGGTGATCCAAGAAATAATAGTTATGGGTGAGGATTCCTGCAGTAGAGGAGCTGAGGTAGGAGCAATTGATGCGCTATGTTATAGAGGTGGCTGTAAGCAATCAAGTATGAACTGCAATGGGTGAGTGTTCTAACCTCCCAATGTATTGCTCCAATAACACGGCCACTTATTCCATTCAGGATCTGAGTAACTTAAAAAAAATAGTTCCACTCATCAATGAGGGACGAGTTCCAAAGGCACAAATGAGTGAAACCCAAACTCTGAATATTGGCATGGAAAATTACAGGAAGAATCACAACCTAATTGTCCTTCCTCACAACTAAACCTTCAAATACTTCCAAGAATGAGTCAATTAGTAGTGAGTGATCCATGACTTTTTTTTGTTCACCTCAATTCAGGCCACTGAAGCAAATTCTAGAACTCCATTATCTCCTCTATTGATACTGCCTTGTATTAGAGACTACACTTGAAGATTATCTTCTGTACCACAGTGATGACAGAATGCAATGACCATTAATTCACTATTAAAAGTAATGAAACACCGGGCATTAGAGTCACAAAATCAGTGATCTACAGCACAGAAAAAGACCTCTCAGCCGAGCAAGTCTGCATCAATCAAAAACAGCTACCTAAATATTCTAATCCCATTCCGATGCACAGTCTTGTATGCCTTAGCATTGCAAGTGCACATCTAAATCTTCCTAAAATGTCATGAAGGTTCTTACCTCATCTACCCATATTGGCATTGAGTTACAGGCTCCCACCAACCTCTGGGTGAAAATCTTTTTCCTCACATTTCCTCGAATCCTCCTGCTCCTTACCTTAAATCTATGCCCTTTCTCACAATAAGAGAGATGGTTGTGAGTTTACCCTGAGGGTCTCCATACCTCAGGCAAAGGGCAAGGTTAAAAAGCAAAGTTTTCATAGAGATCTCAATATGAATTGAACCTGAAGCAATGCCTTAGCTTTGCATCACAAACCATGATCCAGTCACCTGAGATAACTAGGTCATTAGAAATCCTCCATAAAAACAATGAGTACTTGCCACGCAGAGAAAGCAATTATTGAACATTAGTCAACCAGATAGGCTTTTCTCCCAGCAATTGTTGCAGGGTTGTTATAAGAGTCTTACTTCCAGATTTTCAATTTATCCAGATTCCACGATCTGCCATGGTGGGGTTCAAACCCCAGCACATTACCTAAGTTGCTGGTTTAATAATTTAATGATAACACCACTAGAACGTCATCTCTTTCAAATGTAAACATGTCTCTAACTAGCAGTGATCATGTAATTGACTTTTAAATCTACTTTGAAAGGGAGAAGGTGGGTCTCAGAGCAAGTATTTTAAATTTAAATAAAGGATGCTATCTGTGGCTATGTAAAGAAATTAAGGGAGCATTAAACTTATGGAA
The DNA here is from genome assembly GCF_004010195.1 of Chiloscyllium plagiosum. Taxonomy (NCBI): domain Eukaryota; kingdom Metazoa; phylum Chordata; class Chondrichthyes; order Orectolobiformes; family Hemiscylliidae; genus Chiloscyllium; species Chiloscyllium plagiosum. Next base: position 5,762,273 of record NC_057729.1, on the reverse strand, counting down.
AAAGTAAATAATTGCAGAGAGGTGAGTGGAAGGTCAGAATACAAAGAACTGCAGAGAGTGACTAAAAAGGTTAATAGGATAATTAATTAGAGTATGAGAGGAAGCTGGCTAGAAATATAGAAATGAATAGCAAGAGTTTCTATAGCTATCTAAAAAAGATAAGAATAAGTAGAGTGAGTATTGGGTTTCTGAAGAGAGTAAATTCAGAGTTAATAGCAGATAATGAAAAAATGGTAGATGGAATTAGTATTTTGCTTCTGTCCTCAAGCCTATAGAGGATACAAAAACATCACAGTAATAACTGTAAAAAAGGCAGTTAAAGATGAGAGAAACTTGGTGAAATTACAATCAATAGAAAGGTGGCACTGATCAAACTGATGAAGATGCAGGCTGATAAATATCCAGACCCAGATGAACTTCATTCCAGGACCTTAAAAGACAAGGTAAATCAGGTTTAATCAGCATGGAACCTGAAAGGGAAATCCATACCTAATCAATTTATTGAAATTCTTTAAAGGGGTTACACACAATTTTGATAAAGGGGAACCCATTAATGTACTGCATTTGAACTTCCAGAAGGCATTTGACAAGTTGCACAAAAAGTTAGCTGTACAAAGTAAAAGGTCATAGTACAGGGATCAACATATTGGCATGGATAGAAGATTGGCTGGTTGGTGGACAACAGAGAGTGTGCCTGAATGGATCTCCTTTTTACTGTCAGAATATGACAAGTAGGACCTTACAGGGCTCAGTGTTGGGCCATTAACTCTTTAAAATCTATATTGATGACTTAGATGAGGAGTTCAAAGGCATGGTAGCTAAAGTTACACACGATGTAAAGGTAGATAGGAAAGTATGCGGCATGATGACTATATAGATAAGTTAGGTGATTGAGCAAAAAGAAATGATGGATGGAGTATAATTTAGAAAGTGAGAAGTTGTTGATATTTTCCAGGAAGAATTAAAAAAAAATTAAATATAATCCAACTGAGGAATTCTAAAGCCCAAGTGCCCAAGTTGTTCCAATGTTTGAGTCATGTAATATTTGTATGTGAGTATACCAAGTGATTAAGAAAGCTATTGGAATTATTATCCTCCATTTTGAGAAGACGCATAGGGATGTTATGTTTCTGCCACACGGAATTAGTGAGACAACAATACAAATACTCTGTATTTGACGTAAATGTTTTGCAGACAGTCCACTAGAAAGATATCTGGAAATAGCAAGTTGTCTTACGAGGAAGGATTGGACAGGCTGCACTTGTTTTCTCTAGAATTCAAAAGATTGAAGGGTGACTTGGTTCTGACAGGATGAATGTGTAAAGGATGGTTCCTCTTGCGGCTAAATCCAGAACTAGGGGACACTTTTAAAATTAGAGTCACTCATTTAGACAATAGACAATAGACAATAGGTGCAGGAGTAGGCCATTCTGCCCTTCGGGCCTGCACCACCATTCATTATGATCATGCCTGATCATCCTCAATCAGTATTCCTGTTCCTGCCTTATCTCCATAACCCTTGATTCCACTATCCTTGAGAGCTCTATCCAACTCTTTCTTAGATGAATCCAGAGACTGGGCCTCCACTGCCTTCTCCACACACCCACCACTCTCTGAGTGAAGACGTTTCTCCTCATCTCTGTCCTAAATGGCCCACCCCTTATTTTTAAGCTGTGTCCTCTGGTTCGGGACTCACCCATCAGCGGAAACATGTTTCCTTCCTCCAGAGTGTCCAATCCCTTTAGTTTAAGACAGAGATGTGGGGTCATCTTTTCTCTCAGAGATTTATGTAACTCTTTGCCTCAGAAGTTGGGTAAGGCAGGGTCATTGAACATTTTAAAGATGGAAGATTCTTGTTAGCCGAGGGAATCTTAGGTTACTGGGGAAAGATGGGAATGTGGAATTCATAACACGCACAGGTAAACCATGACCTTATTGAATAGCGGAGAGATGTCAAGGGTTGAATGGCCTATTTTTAAAATTATACATGTGGAACCCCTCATCCACTGACTCACACACACTCCCTCACTGGTGAAGATAAGTAGGGCAACCTTTTGTCTGATCTGTGCTGAAAATAGGGATTCTAATCCAGGTCAGAAGAGTTTGGCTGCATTTTGACTGTTAATTGAACACACATGTTTGACAGACTGATTTTTGAAGTGTCACTCTCATTCCCAGACTAGGTCCACCTAGCAAGGTTAGGAGAAGGGTAGAGTACTTTAGCTGGTTTTGTTAACATGCTGAATGGTGAAATCCCAATAGCAGTATTTTGAGAAACAATCCTGCTTCTTGTTGGGATTGCAGGAGGAGGGCAGCTTTATCCAATTAGAAAAGGTCAGTCTGGGAGGGATTCTGCTCCCAGACCGACCGAGGAAAGCTCACCCATCAGCAGAACATTTTAAAAAAATCAAATTTCACGACCATTTCTTTTTATTCTTTCCCAGGATGTGGACCATCATTAGCAAGACCTGTTTTTGTTGCTCATCCTTAATTGCCCTTGAACTGAGTGGCTTACTGAGCCATTTTTAGATTTTTTGGATTTGAATTTAGACTTTACTGTCACGTGTACTCAAGTACAGAAGTACAGGAGTACAGTGAAAAGTTTTCAATGTAGCGACACACAAGTACCTAGGTACAAAACCTTAAGAACAAGGTAAAATAGATTAAGGAACAATGTTAAAAGTGAAACATTACAGTTAGTCTCAGTATATTGAAAAAAAATGTGACTGTAATATTTAGCTTTTAACGTTGTTCCTTATTTATTTCTACCTTGTTCTTAGGTTTTTGTACCTTGCGAAGAGCAAACATAACAAGAGTTAAACATATTACTGTGGATCTGGAGTCAGATGGGACGGCATGGTGGCTCAGTGGTTAGCACTGCTGCCTCATAGCACCAGGGACCCAGGTTTGTTTCCAGTCTGAGGCGACTGTCTGTGTGGAGTTTGCACGTTCTCCCCGTGTCTGCTTGGGTTTCCTCCGGGTGCTCCGGTTTCCTCCCACAGTCCAAAGATGTGCAGGTTAGGTGAATTGGCCATGCTAATTTGCCCATAGTGTTCAGGGATGTGTAGATTAGGTGCATTAGTCAGGAGTAAATGGGGAATGGGTCTGGGTGAGATACTTTTCGGAGGGTTGGTATGGACTTGCTGGGCCGAAGGGCCTGTTTCCACACTGGAGGGATTCTATTCTTCTTCTTCTACATGTAGGCAAGGATGACAGATTTCCTTCCCTGAAGGGCATTTATGAACAAGATGGGCATTTATAAAAATTGTCATAATCACTATTGCTGAATCTGGCTTGTTTGTTAATCAAATTTCAATTCCACCAACTGCTATTATGGGCTTTGAACATGCATCTCCAGATCATTAGCAACAAACTGCTAGATTACCAGTCTAGTGACATTGCCACCATAACACCTTTGTCCCTGTTGAGCAATATGTTGGTATACTGTATTCTTAAATGCACAAAGAATAAGTGGGCCTATTACTGCTCATGTTCATCTCACTGTCCGCAAAAAAAAAATTAGCTCAATAATTCATGGCTAACTTTGTCTTACAAAACCATTCTCAGTCTGTCTACTATGGGTTGGGTAAGAACAGCTTAAGCTATGCATAAATGACATGATCTTAAAAATGTGTTGCTGGAAAAGTGCAGCAGGTCAGGCAGCATCCAAGGAGAAGGAGAATCGACGTTTTGGATGCTGCCTGACCTGCTGCGCTTTTCCAGCAACACATTTTTAAGCTCTGATCTCCAGCATCTGCAGTCCTCACTTCCTCCATGAATGACATGATGTTCAGTTCACCTCACAAAGGCCCTGTCTACACTATTGTATGTTAGGTATTGCACATTAAAGGCAGACTCCAAAATATATACTGTCCACTTATTCTGTGTAGCAGTACTGCTGAACCCCAGAATGCAAATTGATAAAACAGGGTCAGATTTATTTTACACGATACTGCATAGTAGGTGGCCTATCTTAGACATAAGTTATTCATCATTCGAGAAAAATGTATGGGAACTTGAGGGAAGCATGCTGAGGTTCTACTTACTCCTAAGGTAGTGAAGGAAGGGTCTGGTCACATGTTGCTATGGAAGGCTCAAATTGTTTGGACAATACATACCACATATAGCTCATGGATAAACACCTTTGAGCACAAGTTCGTCAGGCATTGTCCTGCATAGCATGCTCTCAAGGCCCTGTGGGACAAGGAGATGGTGGTCTTGGCAGTTGGTTCTCTAGGCAGATTATTATTAAGTACCTCTTCGTTGTTCAACAAGGTATAACTTCACTTGTGGTGAAAAGGCTCTCTTCCAGTCAAATCAATAAGCTTGATACCATCAAGGAGAAAGCAGTCCACTTGATTGACACCACATTCACTCCCTCCATCACCGACCCTCATTAACAGCAGTGTGTACTATCTATAAGATGTACTGCAAAAATCCACCAAAGATCCTCAGGCAGCAACTACCAAACCCATGAGCATTTTTATTGAGAAGAACAAAGGCGGCAGATACATGGGGACACCACCATCTTCAAATTCTCCTCCAAGCCACTTACCATCCTGACTTGGAAATATATCGCCGTGCCTTCACTGTCACTGGGTTAAAATCTTGTAATTCCCTCCCTAATGGCACTGTGAGTCAAACCAAGCTGGTGAACGCATGGTTGAAGAAGGCAGCTAGTGACCACCTTCTCCATGACAACTAAGGGTGGGCAAAACATGCTGGCGAAGCCAGCACAGCCACATCCCACAAATGAATAAATAAAAAAAAAAGTCATGATCCGTCCAGAGTTGTAGCCCCTCCACAAGTTGCCATTGAAGTGACTGTGGAAGGGAACAGAATGTTGTCCACCTCTTGCCAACATGTGCCTTTGCAAAGAGTGCTGGGAAAGAGTTGCCTTGGTTTTTGTCAGGGTACAAACCAAGCATCTCTTTGATGAAGGACACTTTTCTCTACTCCACGGTTGCACACCAACTAAACATCAAGTGTAATAGGAGGAGCTGAAAATGTGTTGCTGGAAAAGCGCAGCAGGTCAGGCAGCATCCAGGGAACAGGAGAATCGACGTTTCGGGCATAAGCCCTTCTGCAGAATGAGGAAAGTTTTATCTTAGCCTGCTGGACAAACTTTCCTCATTCCTGAAGAAGGGCTTATGCCCGAAACACCGATTCTCCTGTTCCCTGGATGCTGCCTGACCTGTTGCGCTTTTCCAGCAACACATTTTCAGCTCTGATCTCCAGCATCTGCAGACCTCACTTTCTCCTGTAATAGGAGGAGCAACAACATAAATAGGGAAAGCTGCTGCCCTCCTATCTCTGCCCAGATTGAATCCATAATGAGGAGGCACTTGGATGACCCTCCTCATCACCAGTTTAAGCTATTAAATAGGCAATTTGCATGGACATCTATTCTCTCCCAAAACCACTGCCGCACACTCTCTCATGTTTCATTATTCACTTGATAATCCTGGGTCCAGGGTCCATGTATTACCAGCAGAAGCCTCTGCCTCCAGTAGTGAAGCGAGCTGCCAGATTGTAAATGGCTATCGGCAAACAGGACCTGGGGTCCTTGATCCTGTGGACAGCCCACCATTGGCCTGTTCAACGTCTGATCAGCACTTTATTCAGTGTGTCTATTACAATCATAGTGACAGTTGTCTATCAATATTCAACTTTCAGGATTTGACATTAATGCCTGATACATTTATGGACTAGACATTCTTTGTAAAAATGCTACTGGCCTAAAGTGGTTGATGTGGTCAACTGACAAATCCAAATAACCCACGTAGAATATATAAGACTGGCTGTTTCAAAACTAACATTTTTATAAAGAGGTAATCAAAACCAGTGAGTTGTTAAAGATATTTGCAACTCTTCTTTTATTCACACAATAGCTACACATATTGGGAAATGAAAGACACAATGAAACAAAGGAGTGAATGACAAAGAATCTGCAACAGAGCTGCAAGCCAACAGCAGCCTTGAGCAACAAAGGAGAAAGAATATAACCTGGACTCATGCCAGCAAGGACACTGAAAGCTCTTCTCTCACCATCTCTCAGTCTCTCTCTCAATCTCAAATCCAGAATCAATTAAGCAAGTTTGTGAAACCACCATTCATTGAGAAGTCAACATTATCTGTAAGCCTCACCTCTCCTGAGGAAGTAGGGCAACAGACAAACTCTTGACACTCAGGTTGCACTCTTGTGTCTCAAAGCTTGTGGAAACTTTAAACTGTATTCGCCTTTGTCTTCCTGTCTGTGGAGATAGCTCCTGTGGCCCTTTAGTTTAAAATATCATTACATGTGTTTCTTTGTGTGTAATTGATACTGCATTTTCTTATTTTCTCAGATGAAACATGTAATAAACTTTCACTCCTCTTCAAGAAAGCATTGCAATTTGGAGTATTAATTTTAATCTAGTTCATTATGTTTTAATTGAAGTGTGTTAACTACGTACAAGAAAAGAAATGAAATATTTGCAATGGCTGACTGAAAGGAAGTTAAAATGAGAGGAGCTGATCACCATTCTTAACGTGTTGTAACAGATCTCTTACATAATAGATGATGCTGGACTCACACTAGTTCTTCCCTCCATTACAGTACACCCGATCACTCTAATATGTTACGTTTCTTTAAAAAAATTTAAATCACTATCCAAGTACTGCTAATAATGCAAAGCAGCTTTTGAGGCTATTTCAGCCAAAGATATTATGCCTATGTCTCACACTTAACTTAAACACCTAAAACAATTACACAATCTTGCAGTTAAACACTTCTTTTCCAGCCAGGTATTACTAAAAGCAATTTTTAAAAATTAAAAAGACGACATTATAAATGCAGTAAATGTTGAAGCACCGTATAGTTTGTTCTACCAGAAGTAAGTTTCCAATAAGATCGTGTTCTTCTAAGTCACAACAGAATTATTGCTCACGTGACCCTTTCAATTGACTCGGTGCAATAAATACTGCACATAAAAATATTTCTAAATTCTATTAAGGAATATTTATGTCATTTGAACCCCATGACCGTTGAAACACTCAAAGTGATTTAACATGACGAAGTTCTTGTTCTCTGCTAGTGATAAGCGACGCATGAGCCTGGGAAACTGAAAACTAGTCTACAATGTAAACCTGCCCATTGATTGGTGCAATTTGGCAGTCTCAGTCAGAAAGTCCATAAAGACAGTCTTCATGGTAGAACATTCCATCTAAGATTGGGTTAAAGGTTAATATTCGAGCAAAAAATGTGTTTGGAAAGCACATTGGCTCATAAATCATCCTGGATAGTTATGAACAGCAGACAGCAGTGAATCAATAGCTGATATACTTTCCACACAATGGTCTTACTCAATAGAAAAGGAGATTGAACAAAGTGTAGAACTGGCTTCTGAAGGGTTCTTGTGGCACAGTGAGATTTTCCCTGCCGAAGAGCCAGGAAACCCAGTTCCACCTGCTCCAGAGTTGAGTAACACCATCTCTGAACAGGTTGATTAGAAAGCTTCTGATATCTATAGTCACCCATTTTGCATTCCCGCGATAAACAAATTACACCCCATTAACTGTGGCAATTCCATGCCATTGTCAACACAGAATAATTAAAATGAACGTTTCTAAACAACACTTACATGAAGCAACACCAAGATAGATAAGAGAGATTTATTCTACTTTTGGATCCATCCTACATTTGTTTTAAAAGACACAAATGTTGAGACAGAATGCTTAAACAAGAATATATTTGATTCACCAGTGGGCAAATCTGTCAAGCTTATTCTTCCCTCTTCAAAAGATAGAGCAAGTTTGGATTGTTAACATGTTGAAAGATTCGTAATGTTCATGACACTCTGTGTACAGATAGTGGCTGGATTTGTTCAGGATAACTATATTACGAGGTCACACAGTGGGTGCCAAATTCCTACTCTCCTCGACGCCCTGTCCACAGAACAGGGAAGGATCTGTCCCTCACACACAGCTGCATGCATGGTGCTGGAACTGGGCTAGAATAAGCACCAAAGTTTCAAACCCAGTTCTGAATGGGATGTAATGCATGGCATAGGGAGAACATATCAATTAACACTCACCTTCAATATAATTAGATACTACCCAATTCAAAGCAGCCTTATTAATAGCACGAACATGGAATAATAAACTTTAACACAATGATATTGTTCAATATTATCCATGATTCAATACAACTGATTGGAATAAATAATGAGTCTTCTGATAACCAAATCTTGTTTATTATGGCACAAAGGAACAAGCAGGTAAGCCTGAACAAGAAGACGTCTCACATTGCCGTTCAGCCATTTTGAAGATAGATGGCATTCACTGTAACTGAATTGTACCAACTTTTACACCAGTTATTCAGCTCATTAGCAGCTCAACCAATAATTCGTTTTTACACTGGCAGCATGACTGCTGCTTCCTATCCTTATCATATGTTTCTGTCATTTTGTTAATGAAAATAAAAACGTGTTCTTTTTTTCTCTTGTGTCACATTAACAAAAGGTAAACATCTCCCAGAGTAAGTAATTATGTTGCAGTTTATTTCACTTTGTGTGTCACCTCCAGCAGAATCCTAATGCCATCTGTTTAAAAGTAGCTATTCTTCTCCCTTTCTCTTTTGAACAAGGAATTGCTCCTGTTATTTTCTCATGTAGTTTTCTTTCATATCTATCAGTTTGGATTCAAGTTGGATTGGCCAAGGAGAATACAAGGTCAAGAATGATCTTCAGATTTTGGCTTCTTTATGATACTGTTTATTACATATTAAGACTAAATGCTATAATACAAGGTACTCATGATTCAACAGTCTCACATTTTACAGTTACATTATTGAATAACTATACAATGAACTCCTATACAATCTATACAATCCAGACTATGCAATCACGTAATGCTAGTCAGTCTACTACATGTGCTTCTCTGTACTTGTTTTTCACATTCACCAAACTGGACTTCAGGCTTCTGCCGAGTTCTCCGTGCATTTCTCAATTTGCCCAAACATGTGTTATTTATACCCAGTGAAGAGCCGATCCATGACATTATCACAAGATTGCTCCATGTTCCTAAAACCCTTACACAACTAGTATGACAAAAGTGGCTATCCCCTCATGTGTCTGCTTGACAAACATCTAAGAAAAAGCAGTGTTCCCTCAATCAGGTTATTTAATCAATCTTGACTGATCTGTTAAAATAATTGCTGTTCAATACAGTGGCATGGTTATTTCGAAATACCCTCCTCAATCTATTAAAACATAATGTGAAGAGAGGCTTTAATGGATGTAGGTTTGTTCGCTGAACTGGAAGGTTCATTTACAGACATTTCGTCACCATACTAGGTAACATCTGCAACCAGAGGCTCACTGAAGATGTTATCTAGTATGGTGACAAAACGTCTGAAAATGAACCTTCCAGCTTAGCGAGCAAATCTATATCCAGAACCTCAACCTGAGCTACAAAGCTTCTCAAAACTCGCTAGTAGGCTTTAATTTCTTCAGAGGTGAACTCAGCAGACAGGTCGGTATGGTGGGTCAGTGGTTAGCACTGCTGCCTCACGGCGCCAGGGAGCAGGGTTCATTTCCAGCCTGAGGCAATGATCTGTGTGGGGTTTACATATTCTCCCCATGTCTGCGTGGGTTTCCTCCAGGTGCTCCAGTTTCCTCCTGCAATCTAAAGATGTGCAGGTTAGGGGAACTTGCTCAGGGATGTGTAGGTTAGGTGCATTAGTGAAGGCTAAATGGAGAGTAGTAGGGGAATGAGTCTGGCTGAGTTACTCTTCAGAAGGTTGGTGTGGACTAGTTGGTCAATGGCCTGTCTCTGCACTGAAGGATTCTATGATAAATATAGAAAGGTCTGAGATTTTTTAAAGATAATAACTTGCATGATGCTTATTTGAATAATTAAAACTTAGTTTTAGTTTCTTATAATTAAATTAGCAAATTTCCATTGTTGTACGATTAGATGCATTTAAAATCTTTAACCTGTACAATTAACAAGAAAATTGAGGTTTAATAGAATTTTAAAGACTTTATCGTAAAATTGTTTCCTAACCATTTCACATCTTAATCCTTAATGCATGAAGTTTCATTCAAAAAATAATAAGCTGCATGCAGGGTAATACTTACAATTTTTTTAATTGTTCCACTCATGAATCCATTTTGCAAATGGATCACCCAGAATATGGCAGAATTTTGACCTCTCAAAGGAAACTTGGTATATGTTACGAAATTGAGGCAAGTATTCAGGCAAGATGTCTCAGCCATTGAGAGTTTTGGGGAGCAAGGCCATCTCCCAGGCCCTTGAACTGCTTCATTGCATGGTGCAAAATACAGTCTTGGTTATCTTTAGAACTGAAAATGTGTTGCTGGAAAAGCGCAGCAGGTCAGGCAGCATCCAAGGAGCAGGAGAATCGATGTTTCAGGTATGAGCCCTTCTTCAGAAATGAGGAAAGTGTGCCAAGCAGGCTAAGATAAAAGGTAGGGGGGAGGGACTTGGAGGAGGGGCATTGGAAATGCGATAGGTGGAAGGAGGTTAAGGTGAGGGTGATAGGCTAGAGTGAGGATGGGGGCGGAGAGGTCAGGAAGAAGATTGCAGGTTAGGAAGGTGGTGCTGAGTTCGAGGGTTGGGACTGAGACAGGGT
>NC_057729.1:5731304-5751297 GCF_004010195.1 Chiloscyllium plagiosum | reverse complement strand
TTAACCTCCTTCCACCTATCACATTTCCAACGCCCCTCCCCCAAGTTCCTCCTCCCTACCTTTTATCTTAGCCTGCTTGGCACACTTTCCTCATTCCTGAAGAAGGGCTCATGCCCGAAACGTCGATTCTCCTGCACCTTGGATGCTGCCTGACCTGCTGCACTTTTCCAGCAACACATTTTCAGCTCTGATCTCCAGCATCTGCAGTCCTCACTTTCTCCTGTCTTTAGAACTGTTGATTTCTTGTCACATCAGATGGATTATTTTGGCTTCAGAATTATTTTGGCTTAATGATGCAAAGAGTCCACACTGAATCTTACCAAACCTTAATAGGGGCTTTCATTTAAGCTGAAAGGTGACTTTGTGCATGTAATGAAGTTGGCAGAAATTATAAAGCACAGAGTGACTGGAGAACCGAACTTTCTGTAAACAGAGTGGGAACTCAGAGGAAGAAGAGTATTCCTTTACCATTTTATTTTCTAACCTTCAGATAGCTGGTTAGTATTTCCATTTCATCTCTAAGCTAAGAAATTGTACCTTGCTGAGATTTGAATTGAACTATTTAATAATGAATTAACCTGAATAAATGATAAAATAAAATTAGAAATGGCAAGGTAGGTGATATGCTGCATCTACAGTATTTAGGAATGCACAGAGAGTACTGGACAATGAATTCCGTGAGGTGTTCTGAGTCTCGAGCAGAATCAGTTCTGAGTTGCTGAGCTGGAATCTGAGTTTCCAACACTGCATGCATCAGAGAGGAGGAGAGTTTGTTGAGATACAGGAACTTGAAAGGGTGCAGAAAAGATTGACAAGGATATTGCTGGGGTTGGCCACAGGGAGGGGCTAAACAGGCTAGGGTTATTGCAGCATGACCTTATAGAGGTTTATAAAATCATGAGGGGCATTGATAGGTTAAATAGCCATGCTCTTTTTTCCCAGGATAGGGGAGTCGAAAACTAGAGGGCATAGGCTTAAGGTGAAAGGGGAAAGATTGAAAAGGAACCGAAAGGGCAACATTTTCACACAGAGGGTGGTATGCGTATGGAATGAACTGCCAGAGGAGGAGGTGGAGGCTGGTACAATTAGAGCATTTAAAAGGCACCTGAATGGGTAAATAAAAAGGAGGGGTTTAGAGGGATGTGGGCCAAATGCTGGAAAACGGGGCTAGATTAATTTAGGATATCTGATCAACATGGACAAGTTGGACCAACGGATCTGTTTCTGTACTATAAAACTCTGACTTTATCTAACCATGAATCCGGCACATGAAAATAGAAGGTAGAATGATGGAGGTGCTGCAGTCCTGGACTTTGGCCAACAGATACAAAGTATTCCTATTTGTGTGGACCAAGAACAAGGATGCAGAGTTATTAGGTTAATTGTCTGTTGCACAATGGTGCAGGAAGCGATTCAGGTGAAGGAAGTACAAAATGGATCTGTTTCTGTACTATAAAACTCTGACTTTATCTAACCATGAATCCGGCACACATGAAAATAGAAGGTAGAATGATGGAGGTGCTGCAGTCCTGGACTTTGGCCAACAGGTACAAAGTATTCCTATTTGTGTGGACCAAGAACAAGGATGCAGAGTTATTAGGTTAATTGTCTGTTGCACAATGGTGCAGGAAGCGATTCAGGTGAAGGAAGTACAAAGGGATTTGGTAACATCGGAGAATAGTATAGTCTGAGGAATATAACCATTCTCTGCAGCCATTAAAGGTTATTACAAAGGTTGCATTGCCTACCCAGTATCAGGATTCAGGGCATTTCTAACTTGCTGAAGATTAAGTTTGGGTGTGAGAAGATGAGTATCCAGTTTCTGCTATCCAAATAAGAATAATAGGAAATCCCAAAAATAAAAATAATGGCACAAAATAAAATACACCATACATTCCTTTACCTAAGTCTACAGTGTATATTCAGCATTGTGAAAATGCAGTTCTTGGTGCCAGGGAATGCAGCAATGAAGTAACTTATTGTTAAACCTTTGGGGAACAATGTGCAACTAATTAGTAACAATTAAGATGCTTAACTTTCCAGAGGCTATTTTAAATGCCACAGTCACCTGTCTCCTTCTGTTATTATTTTTATATCTTCACGTTCATCCCTTGGAGAATTTTGTGAAGGTGCGGAAGCATTTAGTTAAAAGCAAAATGCTGCAGATGCTGGAAGTAAAAATCGAAAGTGCTGGAGAAACTTTGCAGGTCTGATAGCATCTGTGGAGAGGAAAACAGAGTTAACAGTTCAAGTCAAATATGATGACTCTTTCACAGGAGTGAAAGAACAGTCATACTGGACTTGAAATGTTTAATCTGTAAGTATTCAGAGGGTGATTATAATTCTGATGAATTGTGATTTGTGCCCTTTTTCAATATCAATGGCCACCTTTCCAGAGTTGTTTTGCACAATACTGTGGGAAACTTAATTTGACCGTAGGATGAAGGGAGGAAGGGAGGGGACTACCAATCCTCACATGTGTCCATTCCAAAATGGTTTTGCTGATAAAGACTAATGTTTCCTATCAATAAATGTTTTGCTTTGATTTTGAATTAGAAAATCAAGTGTGTTTCTATTTAACTTGATTTGTTTTGGTTTAAATTCAGGAAATCCACAAATGTTGACGCATGCTGAGAGAAACCTCAGGCAATGTAGGCTATAACTGTTTCTCAACCTTGAAAGGAAGAATGTAAAACACAGTTCTTGATCATCTTGGTAAAGGTTCAGAATAAATCAGGGAATCTTAATCCACATCTGTTACCTCTTCAGCACTACCTTTAGTTCATTCAATTTTGGGATTTTGCAGTCACAACCAAGGTCACACTTCCTAACCTTTGACGAGGTGGTGTTGGACATTCATCTCCAAACACCACTACTTTCACAGTGAAGGTATATTTTCTCAATGTTTTTTTATGAGGTCAAACTATGCAGGACCTACACTCAGTGACAGTGAAGGAATGGTGTCATATGTCCACGTCAGGATGTTGACTTGAAGACCATGTGGTCCCCATGTAATCTGCTGCATTCGTCTTTCTATACGGTAGAGATTGCAGCTTCAAAACTCCCATAAAAGGGAGTGTATATTTTTCAGAATTTAAAATAATGATTAAGGAATTTCACACTCTTGTTTTGACCACCTCTTAACTAAAATCAGTAGCCTTAAAATTATCCCACAATCATCTTAGTCATCTCAATAACCTTTGGCAAGATGTCATGATGATTTCAACTATTTGGACAATGGTAGCAACATTGCTATCCATAACTTGCACTTCAATTTTGTTATAAGGCGCAGTTAGGGTTAACACGTTCAGGGGAAACAGGTGGAATTTAACAAAGGACAGCATGTTCACTTAGAAATACTTTTGACCATAGAGAATCAGAGTCAGACAGCATGGAAATAGACCCTTTGATCTAACTGGTCCACATGTTCCCACTAGTCCTACTTGCCTGTGTTAGGCCCATGTCCCTCCAAACCTTTCCTATTCACATACTTATCCAAATTTCTTCTAAATGTTATAACTGTAAATGCATCCACCACTTCCTCTGGAAGTTCATTCCACATATGAACCACACTATGTAAAAATATTGCCCCTCATTTCCTTTTTAAAACTTTCTCATGTCACCTTCGAAATATGCCCCTGGTTTTGAACTCTCCCACCCTACGGAATAGACCCTTGTTATTTACCTTATCCATGCCCCTCATGATTTTATAGTCAGCTATAAGGTCAATCTTTGTCATGAACATATACAGCGACTAAGCATCTACAATCCTCTGGAACAGAAAATTCTAAAGATTCATTGTCCTCTGAATAAAGAATTTTCTCTTCATTTCAGTCCCTAATCCTAATATATTCAACAAGTTCTAGAAAAAAGAACAAAAAACATTTCAGCGCAGGAACAGACCCTTTGGATCTCCAAGCCTGCGCCAATCCATATCCTCTATCTAAATCTGCTGTCTATTTTCTAAGGATTTGCTCCCTGCCCATTCATGTGTCTGTCTAGATACATCTTAAATGACGCTATCGTTCCCAACCCTACCACCTCCACTGGCAACACATTCTACCCATCATCCTCTGAGTAAAGAACTTTCCACATATATCTCCCTTAAACCTTTCCCCTCCAACTTTAGACTTGTGACCCCGAGTAATTGAGTCCTCTACTCTGGGAAAAGATTTCTTGATACCCACTCTGTCTATACCTCTCATAATTTTGTAGGCCTCAATCAGGTCCCCCCTCAACCTCCTTCGTTTCAATGAAAATAATCCAAATCTACTCAAGCTCTCCTCATAGCTAACACCCTCCATACCAGGTAACATCCTGGTGAACCTCCTCTGCACCCTCTCCAAAACATACACATCCTCTTGGTTATGTGGTGACCAGAACTGTATGCAGTATTCTAAGTGTGGCCCAACCAAAGTCTTATACAATTATAATGTAGCCTGCCAATTCTTGTACTCAATACCCTGTCCAATGAAGGAAAAGCATGCCATATGCCTTCTTGACCACTCTACTGACCTGCGTTGCTACCTTCAGGGAACAATGGACCTGAACACCCAGATCTCTCCATACATCGGTTTTCCTCAGGTCTTTTCCATTTAATGTACAGTTCGCTCTGGAATTGCATCTTCCAAAATGCTTTACCTCGCATTTGTCCAGATGAACTCAATCTGCCATTTCTCTGCCCAACTCTCCAATCTGCTGTATTCTCTGACAGTCCCTTTCACTATCTGCTACTCCACCAGTTATAGTGTCATCTGCAAACTTGCTAATGAGGCAGCCTACACCTTCCGCCAAATAATTTATGTATACCACAAACAGCAGTGATCTCGGCATGGATCCCTGTGGGACACCTCTGGTCACAGGTCGCCATATTGAGAAAGTCCCTTTCACTATTACTCTCTGTCTCCTGTTGCCCAACCAGTCCTCTATCCATCGAGCTAGAACACCCTGGACCCCATGCAATTTCACCTTCTTCATCAGCCTACCATGGAACACCTTAACAAATGCTTTACTAAAGTCCATATGTATGACACCTACATCACTTCCCTCATCAATAAACTTTGTCACCTCTTCAAAGAATTCTATTAGGTGTGTAAGGCATGACCTTCCCTGCACAAAACTATACTGCCTATCACTGATAAGCCCATTTCCTTCCAAATGGGTATATACCCTATCCCTTAGTACCTTCTCCAGTAGCTTCCCTACCACTGACATCAGACTCACTGGTCTGTAATTACCTGGATTATCCCTGCTACCCTTCTTAAACAAGGGACAGCATTAGCAATTCTCCAAGTCCTCTGGGACCTCCCCGATTTTCAAGGATGCTGCAAGGATCTAATCTTCTGTAAAGTCTATTTGATGGCACCTTATCAAATGCTTTTGAAAATCCAAATACATCATATCTACTGGTTCCTCCTTATCCATCCGACAATAAGGATCTGCAAGAAAAAATGAAATCGAATTTTTCAAACAATTTCCTTTTCATAAGTCCATTTTCATTCTGCTTAATCATATTAGGATTTTCTAGAGCCCTATAACCACATTATTGATCATAGATTCTAACATTTTCTTTACTGATCTATATTTTCTCATTTTCACTTTTCCCTCCTTCCTAAAAACTTGTCCATTTTTGCTATCTTCCAATCCTTGGGAGCTCTTCTAGAGTTCAAAGAACTCTGGAAGGTCAAAACTAATATTCTTGTAGCTAACTCTTTTCAAAGCTGTGAAAGGAAATGATCAGGACCAGGGATATCTTGGCACTCGGTTCCAATAATTTCTCCAAAACTATTTATTGACACTGATTTCTCATTTTCAATAGATCCTTATTTATGCAATTTTGTTTGTGATTTTTCAACCTTCACTTTTACCTGTGATTTATGAATCTACATTTACAAGTCTGGTTTACTTTCTTCCAATGGAATTAACTTACTTAATCAAATTTGGTTCCAGATCTATTTTGCTTGGGTAATTAAATTGCGTCAGTGTTCCCTGGACAGATTTGTTTCTATGATCAATGTCTGTTTGAACACTTTTAATAATTATCAGCAGTGAATTAGGATTTCTTCCACCATCCCTTAGTTTTATGCTGCCCAATTGGCTGATCTGTCGACTATATTTTTGTTTAAGCACGGGCAGCTGAGGAAATCACTTAGGTTCACGGCTTGTAAAAGTTGCCAAGCTTCACATTGTGAGAGAACTGAAAGACTATAAAATACACCGTAAATCATCCCGGCACCTCAACCTGTTTTGCACAGTCAGTTCAATTTTGTTGCACACACTATAAATTGACTTTTAACCAATCACTGTCTAAAAAGTGGCACACATTGCAAGTACCAATCATTCATGAAAAATACATATTCTGTCTTGTGCTACTTTGGATAGACACTGATGAATAATGGTAAGAGGATGGGAAGCTAATGATTCACCATTGAAACATATATATAGTTCCACATAGACACAAAATAAGGCTTTTTGCTTAATGTTGACTAAATTTCAACTGCATAGTTTTCAAAACACCTATAAAAATTATATTTCTAACTATTTGGAAGTTAAAAATGGACCCTGCATTTATTTTTCCAGTTTGGATCCAGTTAAAAAGATTATGTTTGTTGGTTAACCATACTGCAAAAAGTTTCAAGGAGTAGTATATTTATATAAATAAGCAACTGAATGGCATTAGAAAGAAGTGGTTGCAACATGGGGCAAAATTGACAAACAACCTTTTCTCTGAAAATTTCCTTTTACCTTTATAGTTAATAGATAGTCTATACAAACATATGAGTACTGATGATTCATGAAAATTTGTTCAAAATGACACCTTATGATGTCAAATGACCACTAGTGAATTACAAACACACTTGACTACAAAGCAATGGCAATATTCTCTGGTAGGGTATCTTTCCAGGTTGGAAAGACTGGGGCAAAGCAAAGATGGGAAATGGAAGTGATCACATTACTGTCAGCCACTTCTAACATGGTTTATGTCCTCTCCATTCCCATTACACTCCCAGAAATGTGCCCTCACATCTCCCTCTTTTCCTTTTTCAACTTGTTATATCAGATAGTGCCATGGAAAACTACTTACACCTTCAAAGGGTTTTTAAAAAAATGGTAATTTTTTGCAGTGAAAGCTTTCTTACGTGTGAGAAGCAGCAGAGTCATGTACATGTCTCTTTAATGTCAGGCACTGTAGCCCATCAGTTGAATCATAACTTCAGTTGTTTTTTTATATAAATGCCTGTGGCCATTGGCTACACTAGAACATTGATCTCAGCACTGGCTCATGAGCAGCACACTGGTGTCAATATGAAAACATTCCACTCCATCAACATCTAACTCGTGTGAAGCTCTGCTATAAAGTCAGACACTGGCTGCTAAACAGTCTACCAAAGCCCACAGTTCACTTGCCTTGTTGGAACAAAGATCACTGACTCTTTGGTAAGTGTTAGATAAGTGATGATATTTCTAAATCTTTTATTTTTATTGTGTGTGACATTAGATTTCTTACTGTGACTGCCATGTTGAAGCACAGCTGATGACCCCAATCACTGACCTTGCCAGTTTGATGTTTGTACATGAAAAAATACAAGAGTTCGCAAAATAGACCAATTTAGTGGAAGAATGGGGTTGGCACAGTTATAAGTGAAGGAGATTTACAGAACTCTGCTCAGAGCACCAAACGTTTTTGTGGTGTGGAACAGTATATAACAGGCCCAGAGAAGATTTGCTCTTGTAACTAGCAATTATTCCAAACTCTTACCAACAAAAACGTCCTCTTCAGATGCTGAAACTATAATTAGGATTGCTACATAGCCACTCAGAGTGAATCAGATAAGTTGGTATTGCAGGTTTAATATGATAATGGTAACTAAACACTGTGGTTCCTCAAGATGTTTGATCTTGCATCTGCTGATTCGTGACCATGGGAACAGCTAAATTCCAGCCTTTGATCAGCTTGAGAATCATGTGACATGTATTACAGCAATATAGTACTGCCGAAGCAGCTGAAATTCCTGACCAAAGTATATTGCATTTATCCAGTGCTTTGCCCTTATTTAATATTGAATTTGCCTCACACCATTTAAGTCAAATCTATGTCAAAGAAATGCAACTGACCACTGCTGTGGCACAATAGCACTGGTGTGCTATCAGTGCCTCTGAGCTGCTGTTGCTTCCAGCCGTCTCCTCCAAGTTGCTGCTAATTTTGGCACTCTCATAATCTTCCCTCTCTTCATTTCCTCATTTTCTCAATCTGCATAGGTTAATCACCTTAATCAGTATGGACATAATTTGGAAATGTATTTCAAAATGATGGTATGCTGCTTTGTATCATTAGCTACCATCCATTCATTTGTAAATTTTGCTGTCTGTGGTGATTGCAATGAGGTCAGCCAGTGGACCTCATAGAATATGAGTTCCCTGATTGGGGCTGTTAATCTGATCCAATCAGAGAGCCCGGCTGGCTGATATAAACAGGAGCATCAGACATCCTGTTCACTCTGAGAGCTGGCTTTGAAGAAACTGGACCAGTGTCTAGTATTAAGCATGTGTAAGTAAAGGATGACTTGGTGATGTGATACTGATCTCTGTGGAATTATTTTACTGTCATTAAGAAACAAGGAAAGTTAAATACTTCGTAGTTTGGTATCAATGGTAGTTGTCTGGGGAGTTTACATATAGCAAGCTTCTCTTTTGAACAAAGCCTTTCTCACCCTGAACTTCCTTTATCTGCTTTAGAATCTGTCACAGACATGATCCAAATGACTGCAAACATTCTTTTGAAATTATTCCTGCCCTGTTATAAGATTCTCACTGATAAAGCCCAGACTTCTAAACCCAGAAAATTATTGTTTTCTTAGTCAGCTTTCTGCTTCAAAGTGGAAGAGAAATAAAATAAATTCCATCCATTGGGTTTTTGTAGAGAGAGAGGAGGCATCTCTCTGACATATTTATTTCAGAATCTCACAGTGCAGTTGGGAGTTGGATGTAAACTTAAATGCTGTTTGTTGGTATCCGGGAAATTATGTGGGATCTTCTAGTTATATAATATATGCGCCTTTTCAGCACTTCTTGTAGTCTGCAGGGCTCACTCTGGTTCATTAAGGAAATAATGTCCTCTTTATTGATTAATGCCTTTCTTTCCCTCCTCTCCCTCACACAGCCATGGCTCCCACACAAACCCTTGGCCAGACCCAAAACTGAAGTCAAATTTCACTTAAGAGAGAAACAAAGAAAAACAAAATGGAGGGGAAAGAAAAATAAAATCTTGTTAAATTACAGGATTCTGCAAAAATAATTTCTGACCTGAAAGAATGAGACTTCACTGTTTCGGTTGTCCTGTTGACGGCCGGAGCTTTTGAACAGCTTAACAACATAGATCTCATCAGGAGAAATGTCCTTCTATTTTGAAATACCAGCTTTACTTTCCTGTATTAAGTTTAGCTACTTTTTAATGCATGAATCCAACAATTTCTTAACACTTACGTGGCAGGAGGTTTGCAATGAGCAGAGCGATGCAAATTATCCAATAGCTTGTGTTGATTTGCAGCTCATCACACCTCCTTTGCTTCCCATAAATCGCTGGGCATTTTTTCATGCAAAAAGCTTCACACTATTTTGCCAGACAATTAGAACATAGAACATAGAACATTACAGCACAGTACAGGCTCTTCAGCCCTCGATGTTATGCTGACCTGTGAAAAATAATCTGATTTTTCTAACCTACACCATTCCATTATTATCCATATGTATGTCCAATGCCCATCTAAATGCACTTAACTTCGATGTGTCTAGTACTGTTGCAGGCGGGCCATTCCACACCCCTACTATTCTGAGTAAAGAAACTATCCTTGATATCTGTCCTAAATCAACCAACCCCCAATTTAAAGCTATGTCGCCTCATGTTAGCCTTCACCATCCAAGGAAAAAGGGTCTCACTGTCCACCCTATCTAACCCTCTGATTATCTTATGTCTCGATTAAGTCACCTCACAACCTTCTTCTTTCCAACGAAAACAACCTCAGTTCCCTCAGCCTTTCCACGTAAGACCTTCCTTCCATACCAGGCAACATCCAAGTAAATCTGCTCTGAACACTTTCCAAAGCTTCCACATCCTTCCTTTAATGCGGTGACCAGAACTGCATGCAGTTCGGCCTTACCAGTGTATTGTACAGCTGAAGCATGACCTCAGGACTCTGAAACTCAATCCCACTACCAATAAACGCCAACACACCAGTTGCTTTCTTAACAACCCTATCAACCTGAGTGGCAACTTTCAGGGATTTATGCACCAGGACACTGAGATCTCTCTGTTCATCTACACTGCCGAGAATTTTACCATTAGCCCAGTACTCTGCATTCCTGATATTTCTTCTGAAGTGAACTACCTCACACTTATCTGCATGAAACTCCATTTGCCACTTCTCAGCCCAGCTCTGCATCATATCTATGTCCCTCTGGAACCCATAACATCCTTCGGCACTATCCACAACTCTACTGACCTTAGTGTCATCTGCAAATTTAGTAACCCATCCTTCTACGCCCTCATCTAGATCATTTATAAAAATGACAAACAGCAGTGACCCCAAAACAGATCCTTGCGGCACATCACTGGTAACTGAGCTCCAGAATGAACATTTCCCATCAACCACCACCCTCTGTCTTCTTTCAGCTAGCCAATTTCTGATCCAAACTGCTAAATCACCTTCAATCCTGAAACTCTGTACTTTGTGCAATAGCCTACTGTGGGGAACCTTATCATATGCCTTACTAAAGTCCATAAACACCACATCAACCACTTCACCTTCATCCACCTGTTTTGTCATCTTCTCGAAGAACTCAATTAGGTTAGTAAGGCACAACCTAAAACTGTGTTGACTATCCATAATCAAACTTTCTAGATGATTATAAATCATCTAAAAATCCTTTCTAGATGATTATAAATCCTATCGCTTATAACTTTTTCCAACACCTTACCCATAACCAAAGTAAGAGTCACTGGCCTAAATTACTAGGGTTGTCCCGACTCTCTTTCTTAAGCAATTCTAAGTCTCAAGCTCCATACTTTACAGAACAGGACTTTATTTACAATTCACAGACATACTCTGAAATATGGTTCAAACTTGGAACTCATCATCAAAGAAGCAACACATGCAATCTAATGTACACTGGTTAAGGAGACCATTTTGCATAACTGCATGGCATACATAACCAACACAAATCAACAAGGCATTGCTTTCCCAAAGATAATTCCACAGTAGAATCAGATCTATTTAAGCTTTACATCAGGAGACTTATTTTGATCATGAATTAATAAAAGAAGCTATTCGTATTTAATGACAGAGTAACATTGAGACTAAATTGATTCATTTCCTGTTAAGCAAAGTTGAGTTCATCTCTGAAATGCTCGCTTAAACGAAGGAGTTTTGCACAAGATCTTCTTTCCTTCTTAAGATGTTTTATCATTGAAGTAATTTTCAAAATATAGGGCTGTATCTTGAGTGAAAGCTTCATGGTTAAAGCTCACTATAAAGCATGTAATTGAGATTCAAAGGTACAGCAGAAAGCCTCATCGTCACTGAGAGAATGAGTGAGTTGAGTTCTGCGAGCAGATGTGATTTGGAGATGCCGGTGTTGGACTGGGGTGTACAAAGTTAAAAATCACACAACACCAGGTTATAGTCCAACAGGTTTAATTGGAAGCACACTAGCTTTCGGAGCAACAACCTGATGAAGGAGCGTCGCTTCGAAAGCTAGTGTGTTTCCAATTAAACCTGTTGGACTATAACCTGGTTTTGTGTGATTTTTAATTCTGTGAGCAGACTGTTGTTTGGTATTCTTTGAGATATGACTCATTGTATTCCTAATAAGTGGACAAAATCTTTTGTTTCATTGCAGCAGGTAGGGTTACAGAAGGATATTGTGTTTAATTCATCAATAATTCTTAGTCACCTATATTGAGAATGCAGTGTTGCAGATCACCTAATGGGGATTTCCTCCGGGTGCTCTGGTTTCCTCCCACAGTCCAAAGATGTGCAGGTTAGGTGGATTAGCCATGCTAAATTGCTCATAGGATGTGCAGGTCAGGTAGATCATCCATGGGAAATACAGGGTTACAGAGGTGGATGTGCGTGGGATGCTCTTCAAAGGGTCGGTATGAACACAATAGGCTAAATGGCCGGCTCCCACACTGTAGAGATTCTATGATTCTTAATCCTCCTTCCAAACAGCTATTTGACCTCTAATCTCTCTCAGAACAACATGTCTTTTCATGGGTGGAATGGAATTTCAACATTTTGGTAAAGACTCCTGGTTTTCCATCTGGGTTCAGACATCGATTTGTCATATCAAATAACCAACAGTTTGTGATTATCTCATTTTACAACATAACCCACATTAACTCATGTTTAGTCTTGTGGGGAGGGAACCTATTAAATGTAGAATATAATTGGGAATATGTTAGTTATTTGAGCTTTTTGAACAATGTCAAAGATTTGGAAAAGGCACCGATGAGATTTATCAGAATTATACAGGGAGAAACATGATTCCTGAAGGAGACTCAAGAAAGTAGGATCTTTACTGCAGCAAGAAGAGACCTGATAGATATATTCAAAGTTAAGGAACATAGAAAGATATCACTTGTTGATGACTCAGTAAATAGAATACATTTCAGATCACTAATACAAGAGTGAAAAGAGAAGTTTGATTTTTAAACAGTAGTTTGTTAGAAAATCAAATGACATATCAAATACAATGAACATATGAAAATACAATGTGTCAGGCATATTAGTAGGCATAATATCTGCCATTGTTTTTAAAGTGAAAGTGAATAAATATTCTCAAATGCGAATTCAACAGCCTAAAGGTAAAATGCAGAGAAATAAGACAACGTGGATCATTTTTCCAAGGAACTGGTATGGTAACAATGAATTGATACAACCAGGTGATGAGTGTGATGATGCTGCCCCTTTAACAAGGTTATATTTTCTTTGATTTTTTTTCCATAGAGGTTGTAAAAGACACAGACTCCAAAAAGTTTGAGCTTGGAAGGTTTTTAGGGGCAGTTTGATTATAGCTAACAGATACTGCCTCCAAGCTATTTTCTTCTATCTTCTGTAATGGCAAAGCTGCAGATATCGTAGAGTTCTCAGTGATTCCTTATCATTGTTTTGATTTGTTTTTCATTGCCTAATGTCTGAGCTTGAGGAGGATTGAGAGAGGCAGAAAAGAGTGAGACAGAGAGAGAAAGAGACAGAGAGACCAGAGAAGAAACTTTCAGTATCCTTGTTGTTATCAGCCCTGATGAGGGTTTATGCCCGAAATGTCGATTCTCCTGTTCCTTGGATGCTGTCTGACCAGCTGTGCTTTTCCAGTGCCATATACTCATCTGTTATCAGTCCATGTTGTTTTCTTCCTCTATTCTCTTCCTGAAAGCAAGCTACTGAAATAGAATTATGGTCATAGAGTCATACAGCATGAAAACAGACCCTTCAGTCCAACTCATCCATGCCGACCAGATATCCTAAATTAATCTAATCCTATTTGCCAGCATTTAGCCCATGTCCCTCTAAACCATTCCTATTCATATACCCATCCAGATGCCTTTTAAATGTTGTAATTATGTCCATGTCCATCACTTCCTCTGGCACTTCGTTCAACATGCACCACCCCTGCATGAAAAAGTTATCCCTCAGGTCCTTTTTAAATCTTTCCTCTCCCACCTTGAACTCATGCCCTCTAGGTTTAGACACCTCTACCCTCAGGAAAAGACCTTGGCTATTCACCCTATCTATGCCCCTCATGATTTTATAAACCTCTATAAGGTCACCCTCTCAGCCTCCAGGGAGAAAAGTCCCAACCTATTCAGCCTCTCTTATAACTCAAATCCTTCAGTCCTGGCAACATCCTTGTGAATCTTTCCTGCACCTTATCAAGTTTAACAACATCCTGGAGCGGGGAGACCAGAATTGGATGTCGTGTTCCAAAACTGGCCTCACCAATGTCCTGTACAGCCAAAACTTGTCATCTCAAATCCATGCTTAATGTACTTATCAATAAAGGCATGTGTGACAAATACTTTCTTCACTCTCCTGTCTACCTGTGACTCCACCTTCAAGGAACTATGAACCTGCACCCCAAGGTCACTTTGTTCAGCAACACTCCCCAAGACCCTACAATTAATTGCATCAATCCTGCCTGAGTTTGCCTTACCAAAATGCAACACTTCTCAAATAAAAATGAATAACTCAGATTTTTTTTCGGCAGAAGCTATTTCATGATGATGATTTTCAGGCACTGAACGCTACATTAGCAACATTGACCAAGAAATTCACCTCTAAAGGTAGTTCTTCTATAAAGTGATGATTACATCCTTGTGCAGCCCCACATTATAGAAAAAATATTATGGGTTAGAAAGAGCACTTAAAGTGTTGGCGATGTAATCCCGTTACAGCCAAAACACATTTTAAAAGTTCTTGCTTAAGGAACTGGGTCCCCAATTCATCTATTGCATAGCTGCAGATTCGCGGTAACAAAACACATGTTATAGCAGAACGACTTGTACCTCTCTTTAAATGCTTAAAAATAAATGACTACAGAATAATTGAACTGGCAGCAATTACACAGAACCTGCTACAAAGAAGCCTCGAGCTATAACACTTCAACAGACTGTCTCCTCTGAAATGCCATCATGCAACAATTATTTACATTTATATAATGCACTTAATATAAAAAGAATCCCTTGGTTTTTCATAAAAATAGTATCCAAATGCTCTTTCTGCATGCAATAAAAATGCAACAATTTGTTGAATTGGACAATTAATTGGCTCCAAAAAAGATAATCATGTATGCAAAGTGTTTCATTCTTGAACTATTCCACGACCTATGGAGTCATAACAATCAGTGCTTTAATCCCTAAAGTAAAGCTTAACTGTTTGGAAATACATCAGGCAAGTTCAATGCTCAGAGGGGTTATATAGTGATTGTGTGGACAAGTGATTTCAAAGTACACTGCAATTATCAAAAGAAGGCGACTTGTTAGTCTTTCTTGGTAAGGGACTGGAGTTAGAAAAAATTTAAAACACGTTTTACAGACACATTATTGATTATCGGCAGAGTGCTTATTCAAAACAAATGTTTTCTGTAAACATGGCTTTTCCTGATAATTCATGAGGATCACAGTCAGGAACCAGCAACTAAAGCAGCAGGTTGAGAACAGACACACATGGTGAGGAATAATGCAGCCATTAAATCCAGGTTTGGGACCAATACACTCAAACCAATTGAGATCATATTTCCTGACAGAATCTAAATTTCTCTCAACATAAATAAACACTGATTCAACTTGATTTTGGAAAATGTTTTCTACCAACACAGAGAACATATCTTGCAGTTCTGCATAATTATAACACCACTGTACATTTTAAAAAAAAGTGTCATAATTTGCAAGCAACGAGTTTGTTGAGGGTTTGGTAAAGGTGTTGCTATTCACTTGTGTCACATTTCCCAAGTCATATCAGAAGGTGTATTGAACATTTGAAGCAGTTGCTACTAAATTGCTTCCAAGGAACTATTGTCATTGTCCTAAACATGCCTTTAAACAGTACATTCTTTCCTAGATATTACGAGCAAGATTCTAATTTCAAGGAAATGAGAACTAGTGTAAGTCACTAGATTGAGAAAAAAAAACGCACACATATAGGATTAATGTTTCTATTCTCAGTTTCTCATTTCCTGGTTCTGTCAGATATTTTTCACCACTATTGCACTGTACCGATCCAGCTTCTCTTCCACATCTAGGGTTATAATGATTCATCTTTGATTGAAGCACATTTAAGCTCATTGCATAAGTCTTGCCAACCAATTATAGCACTTGAAGGACGCAACATATTATCAGTAGCAGGCCTCATTGAATGCTCCTTTATTCCATGCAAAAACATAGGTTCCACACATATGCACTATCTTTATCAGTTTGGTTACACGCTACATTAATTTGGTTTCAAGTACATGTCTTGTTTTATGCAACCCACATTCAGAATTTTCCATTTGACTTTCTTTATGCTTCAGTAAAAGGACTACAGTCATCTGATGTGATGTTGCGTAACATACTGATGATCACATTGTGATACTTATGTTAGCTCTTGTAACATAAAGATGAGATATGGGTCATGAAGTATTGAAGAATTCAATGAATTTTTATCATAATTCCAGGTATTTACATACATAAATTACAATCACAGGTACTTACTTATCTGGCCTTGAGTTAAACAATTTGAATGCACTTAAGCACAATTCCCTCAGCATACCATGCTACATGTTCAGTAAGATGGGGACTGAAACCCTTATATCATTAGGTCGTATGCCATGATATGGTGATGATATTATCAGCCTATCTGCTTCCAGACACAATACAACCTCACTCTTTTCCTAAAGAAGTTCCAAACAGATACACATCATTGACAGACATGTGCTGTCAATTAAAAAAATTATATAAACATGTAAAAAAAAAACTCAGAAGATTAATAATTCAAACTTCAATTTGAACATTTTAAATAGCTGATCTGGAATTTGTTTACTTATCTGGACAGGTTGTGCTGTTCTCCATGGCTCTTGGTGAACAACTTTTTTGTTTTGCTGCTCATTACTCAATACCCTCTCAAAAGCATTGCCATTAGAGCTTTCTTCCTCATTCTCTGTCATCTAAGTTAGCTTCAGTACCTTTACAATGTAGCATCATGAGCAGTCATGGAAATCAGCTAATGGAATGCTGGCCTTTATATCCAGAGATCTGGAGTATATAAAGTCAGGAATTATGTTGCAGGTGTACAAACCATGGTTATATCCCAAATGGAGTCATACGGCACAGAAACAGACTGTCGGTCCAACTCATCCAAGCCGACCAGACATCCCAATCTGACCTTGCCCCATTTGGATGTCTGGTCGGCTTTGATGAGTTGGACCGATGGTCTGTTTCTGTGCCTTATGACTCCATTTGGGATATAACCATGGTTTGTACACCTGCAACATAATTCCTGACTTTATATACTCCAGATCTCTGGATATAAAGGCCCATATCCCTCTAAACCTTTCCTATTCACATACCTGTCCACATCCCTCTTAAATGTTGTGATTGTACAAAGCCTCCACCACAT
Source organism: Chiloscyllium plagiosum (assembly GCF_004010195.1). Lineage (NCBI taxonomy): Eukaryota > Metazoa > Chordata > Chondrichthyes > Orectolobiformes > Hemiscylliidae > Chiloscyllium > Chiloscyllium plagiosum. The sequence continues at coordinate 5,734,150 of NC_057729.1, read as the reverse complement.
TGTCTGGCAGCTCATTCCATATACGCACCACCTTCTGTGTAAAAAGATTAACCTTTAGGTCCTTTTTAAATCTTTCACCTGAAACCTATTCCCTCTAGTTCTGGATTCCCCACTCTCTAAAAAGCTGTTGCCTATTTATCCTATCCATGCCCCTCATGATTTTATAAGCCTCTATAAAGTCACCCCTCAACCTCCAATGCTCCATGGAAAATAACCCCAACCTATTCAGCCTCTCCCTATACCTCAAACCCTTCAATCCCGGCAACAGTCTTGTAAATTTTTTCGGCATCCTCTCAAGTTTCACAATATCCTTCCTATGGAAGGGCAACTAGACTTGTACATGGTATTCTAAAAGTGGCCTCACTAATGTCCTGCAGAGCCACATCATGATATCCTAACTCCCATACTCAATGTTATGACCAATAAAGGCAAGCATGCCAAATGCCTCCTTCACCACCCTGTCTACCCATTTTCAAGGAACTATGAACCTGCATCCTTAGGTCTCTTTGTTCAGCAACACTCCCCAGGGCCCTACCATTAAGTGTATCAGTCCTGCCTTGGTTTATCTTACCAAAATGCAACATCTCACATTTATCTAAATTAACCTCCATCTGCCACACAGCAGTCCATTGGCAGATCTGATCAAGGCCACATTGTACCCTGAGATAATCTTCTTCATTGTCCACCACACCACTTATTTTGGTGTCATCTGCAAACGTACTAACCACAGCCCTTAAACTTGCATCCAAATTATTTACATAAATGACAAAAAGCAGTGGACCCAGCACCGATCCTTGTGGCACACCACTGGTCACCGACCTCTCGCCCAAAAAGCAACCTTTCACCACAACCCTCTGCCGCCTACGTTCAAGCCAACTTTGTTGTCTAGCTCCCCCTGGATTCCATGTGATCTAAGTATGCTAATCAGCCTTGTCCCTGGGGTTTTTCACTCTTCTCCTCTCTTCCTGCCTTTGTGCTGCACAATGGCCACCTCAGCAATGGGCGCCATTGTGCTTTGTCGGGCTGATATTTTCGACCGTCCACTCAGAAGGGCAAAAACAGTGAAGACCACAGCACTGTGCGACCTGTCTCCAGCCATGATGTGCCAAACAATGGGCAAATCAGACCAAAAACCATCTTGCAACCGATTCTATCAGTCAACCTCAACTGTGGCTGGTTGTGATTTACTGGGAATGGTTGTTCTGTGAAATGGCTGAAGTAGCTACTGCAACCTCCCTCAATTGTATGAGCATTGTTGCAGCTTCCCTACTTTGTGGCTCTGATGTTGAATATGAAGTTAGCAGTTTGCAAGAACAAAGTATGTGACAAGCTTACAGCAATGGCATGAGCATTTAATCCAAATATTCCTTTCCATACAAAGCCTTTTAACTTTTCATCACAGGTTGTGAACCTTTGGAATTATCTATCACAGAGGACTGAGCAGGCTTGGGTCTTTGAGCTTGTTTAAGGTAGACATTCATAGATTTTTATATTACCAGTGATGGATGGGGATTGGGATGTGTAAAAGTCATTGAGGTGTTCAATCAGCCATGATTGTATTGAGTAGGAGGGTAAATTTCGACTAAGGTAGTGCTGGAAAAGCACAGCAGGTCAGGCAGCATCTGAGGAGCAGGAAAATTGATATTTCGGGCAAAAGCCCGTCATCAAAAATTCCTGATGAAGGGCTTTTTGCCTGAGATGTTGATTTTCCTACTCCTCAGATGCTGCCTGACCAGCTGTGTTTTTCCAGCACCATTCTAATCTTGACTCTGATCTCCAGCACCTGCAGTACCCACTTTCGCTCAGCAGGGTCGGTTTGGCAGGCTGAATGGTCTGTTCGTGTTCCTTTGTTCTTTTCCCAGATTTTACAGCTTGGAAGTTACTCATTTCCAAAGTGAAACTCTACTTGAGGCTGTGCTTGAGTTTCAAACATGTTCACATTTTTATTTGTCATTTCTTTTACTTAAAACAAAATTACACAGACACCGTCTCACATAACGAACTGTACACAAAGATATGGGCTGAGATGATGGCTGCCTGGAAACCAAATACAAGTGCACACTTGATGCAGGATGCTAGCAAAGCAGTCTGCCTCCTCATTAGCACAGGCATCTCAAACAATTGGAATAACTTGGAAATTTATTGTTAGGCTGCTCCTGGATAACAGTCAGTGTCACTGAAAACTGGGTATTGCAGACATTCAGGACAAGGAAGAGAGATAGAGAGGGAGAGGCAGGGGAAGGGGTGTGACGACTGAATCATATGGAGGAGCCACAGTTTGGCTACTGGACAGTAGGCATTACAGGACCAACAACAACCATCACCTTCACACACCTTCACAGTCACTCACTCACACTCACACTCACTCACCCAGAAACTCCACACTCACTCACACTAATACTCACTCACCCAGAGTCCCCACACTCACTACACTCACTCACCCAGAGTCCCCACACTCACTCACAGTCGCACTCACTCACCCAGAGTCCCCACACTCACACACGCAATAACTCACCCAGAGTCACCACACTCACTCACACTCGCAATCACTTACCCAGATTCCCCATACTCACTCACATTTACACTCGCTCACCCAGAGTCACCACACTCACACACTCGCACTCGCTCACCCAGAGTCCCCACACTCACTTACATTGCCTACACACACCCAGAGTCCCCACACTCACTCACACTCATACTCACTCTCCCAGAGTCTTCACACTCACTCACATTCGCACTCACTCATCCAGAGACCCCACAGTCACTCACATTCGCTCTCACTCACCCAGATACCTCACAATCACACACTCACACTCACTCACCCAGAGTCCCCAAACTCACTCACA
>NC_057729.1:5720810-5729133 GCF_004010195.1 Chiloscyllium plagiosum | reverse complement strand
ACTCACTCAGTCACTCACCTTCACTCACTCACCCTTGCATGCTCATCCTCATCCTCTCATCCTGAAGTTTGCTCACTCAGCCACTCAACCTCCCCCTCACATACTCACCCTCACCAACTGCCCAGGTGGGAGGATTAACCATCTATGAACATCATTGAAACTGACACATGAGCATTCTTTTAATTCAATAAATTTTCTATCCAATAAAACCTCTCTTTTTTTTTCTCTCCCTCTCTCCCCCTTCCATCACACAATCCTGACGGTAGGGATTAAGCAATTTGATGTCAGCTTCATCTGAACCACACTGTTCATTTCCATCATGAATGATAAAGTGCGAAGATGTCTCAAATTCAAAGATACTAACCTAAAAAATGAAAGTTTCTTATATGAAAAGCAAATCCCTTCAAACTCATCCTGCCCCCTACTCAACTGCATCCAAAAAGGAGGAATGTACAGGGTTACAAGGAGCAGGAAAGAGGTTGGCACTAAGTTAATTTTTCATTCAGAGAGCTGGCATAGACATGATAGGCTGAATGATATCCTTCCGTGATGTAACCATTCTGTAATTTTGTGATATAGCTTGGAATTTAAACAAGTGTTTTAAGTCAGTCCAAGAGTTTCATTGATTGAGTGCAGGGTCCCCAGCTAAAGGCAGTAAGGCTTTACATCTTATGCTTAAAACTTAATTTTGTGTAACGGCAATGGAAATTGAGTCAAAAATGTTGCAGTTCAATCATACCTTCCCAATCCCTTGTGATGCATGCACTTTAAATGTCTATTACAGTCATTTAAATCAGTCTCCTCTCAATGCACCATGGGCTTGGTTTGAAAGGAACTTGGATCAAACAGATAAATTATGCAAGATCAGGATATCAGGAATAAACAACGATGTTCATACAGTCACATAGAACTCTCATGGTGCATTTCTTAACTTCATTTATGCAGCACAGAGAACTTTGAGACTTAAAATTGAGAAAAGCTCAGTTGCCTTTTCTCAAGCTGCCACATAACTGACTTTACACAAGATATCTTACGCATGACTGTTCCATTTAAGGAAAGGAATCAATTTGAACTTTCCAGGTGTAATTGAGGGACCAGATAGAATTTGTCTGTCATCTTGATATACAAAATTCTGTGTGGGAGCCCCTATGTTAAATCAAACTAAAAATTACAATGAATAAATAATTGAATTGCTAGTCTTGCTATTTTAGCAACAGACAAGTCATCTATAACTGAACTACCTTTCAGTGTCAGACTTAGCTAAATACATGGAGAACCTAGCAACCGAAAAGACTGTCGATGGTAGGCATTTAGCCATCTTATGCACTAGTTTGTCACTCCCAAAGGATCTTTGAGATGTTCTTTAAGTATCAATTTGTCTCAGTTCGTTGCAAATCTTGCTGCTGAGTCAGCGGATCATAGGTTCAAGCCCTTCTCTCAGACATCAATATATAATCCAGCCTGACAGTTTAGTGGCGTACTGAGAAATTGTTTTACAGATGCAATGAATTACTGCCTGCCAGTTCAGGTCAACATAAAAGAACCCTAGGTGCTGTTTGAAGGTATAAAGTTTTTCTTGGCATGAAAGACCATTATTTATCTCATGACCAAAATCAACAGAAGTAGATTAGCTGATCATTGACCCTGACTTGCTGCAAGGCCTTGGGAGTTCAACCTACTTTGCAACAATGATGGCACATTGAGAGAGTACTTCACCGATTGTGAAACTCTTTGAGATAGCCATAGATGAGAGTCACCATTTTTAACCAGAGATGAGGAGAGATTATTTTCTCTCAAAGGATTGTGTGACTTTGGAACTCTGCCTCAGAAAGTGGTTCAGTCAATACCTTAAGCAGGAGTGTCAAAGGTTATCAGGCAAGATGGGAGATTGGAATTTGAGACATAAGCAAACTAGCTAGCTTCTTATTAAATGCTGGCGGTTGAGTTGGCTTCTTATGCTCCGAAGTTGAAAGCTCCCTCTTTGAACTTGCACTATTATAGATAGTGTTTTGAGAGGCATTGTGCCACTACTTTAGTCACTTTAATCAGCCTGTTCAGTCATGTTATAACATAACTCAGGGTGAAACCCAGCCCTCCTGGTCCAGAGATAGGGACAATACCACTGTATCACTATAGAAATTAGTTGATTGATTGTTGTGATTAGTCAACAATCCCATTGTCAATGTACCAGCATAGTAGCCCAACAAACGAGATGAAATCTGTCAAGTAACTCCTATAAGTGTGTGGTTAGTTAGTAAGCAGTTGGTTTGCAATGCAGAATGAGGCCAACAGTATGGAGTTAATAGCTGAAAATGTGTTGCTGGAAAAGCGCAGCAGGTCAGGCAGCATCCAAGGAGCAGGAGAATCGACGTTTCAGGCACGAGCCCTTCTTCAGGCTCATGCCCGAAACGTTGATTCTCCTGCTCCTTGAATGCTGCCTGACCTGCTGCGCTTTTCCAGCAACACATTTTCAGCTCTGATCTCCAGCATCTGCAGTCCTCACTTTCTCCTAGTATGGGGTTAATACCCACACAGGCTGAGTTTACCATGAAAGACTCTCCTTATTAATCTCTCCCCTTGGCTGAGGTGTGGCGATCCTCAGTTTAAACCACCATTAGTCATTTCTCTCCAAGAGACAGTAGCATGATGGTCTGGAAAGACAGTAGTGACTTCACTTTTTTTCTCCTTATTAGTGTGTTAATTCCACAATGGAATCAAATCTCCAGAATTGGGATTTTCTCCTTTACCCTTGGAAGAAATTACTCATTTGGATGTTTACACAGTCTCCACCTAAGTGGAGGAACCTTCCATTAGTCTTCAATGATGGGGAAGTGTGTGTACGGGGGATAAATTCTGTTGAACCAAGAGGAATCACAGACAGATAAAGCAGCACCTGTAATCCCAGTGGTTTCCCATTCAAAACTCAACCTTGCAACATTTTGACCCAGGACTCTGGCCTCCCTCAGCAGTGAACACTTTCCCCAGAGATGGCTCTGTTGAGCTACCAACCAGTCCCCAAGTCCCACCATCAGCCAAAGTCAGGTAACACTTCAACTTTCAATCTTGGCAGTGGGACTTCTGTCACCAAATTACAGCTACAGAATGATTACAACATGGGGAGAGGCCATTCAGCCTGCCTTTCTGTGTTTGCTCTCTGTAAGAGCTGCAGAGCTAAAAGCCATTCTCTCCATAGCCCTGAAAATTGTTTTCCTTTAGATGTCCATCCACTTTGAAAGCCACAATTGAATCTGCCTCCATTACATTCTCAGGCAGTATATTCCAGATCTTAAACACTGTCTGAGTAGAAATGTTTTTTCTCATGTTGCCCTGATTTGCTCAATAATCACCTTAAATCAGTGTCCTCTGTGTACTCACCTTCTGGCAATGTGGATCTCACTATCCATGCCCGTGATATTGATAATCGAGGGAAACCTGTTTCTGTCAAGTCCAGTCAGCTCCACCTGCATTGTGATAGCACCTTTTGAGAGCAGATAAGACTTCAAGATCAAATGGATAATTTTTACCCAAAATGATAAGGTGAAACAAAGAACTGTGGACACTGGAGATCTGAAACAATAAACAAAAAACAGAAAGTGCTGGAGAAACTCAGCAGGTCAGGCAGCATCCATGGAGAGAAAACTCAGAGTTGACTTTCCTAGTCCAATGACCCATTGTCAGAATTGGAAAATTGGAATTTGGAACACAAATAGATCAGTTTGGTATTAGTGAATGATGAAGCAGGTTTACGGGGCTGAATGGCCTACTAAAGCTATTTCTTAAGAAGTGCAGCATTGAAATGCAGTATTGTGTGTTCATTGGAGATTTGCTGCGTAGGTGCAGAGGGCCTGATACTGTATTGGATGCAGTCTGTGGATACTGCCCTGGAGAAATTGGTGCTGTGTGCCTGGGAGGAGCAAACGACAGGTTTGGAGTCATGAGGAGACCAGTCCAGCTTTCATTTCAGGATCTCTTAGTGTCTAGTTTGTATCCAGCAGATAATTGAATGGGAACCTATATATTAGTGAGGTAGGATTGGATAGTAATGAGGGTAATAATGAATGATATTACCCATTAACAGGTCTCTCACCACTCACCAGAGAGAACTTTATCTCAATGTCAAGAACTTTGTTGGAAAATGGGGCTTGTTGCTCCCGACAATGGTAAAGACCTTGCCTCGCTCGTGATTCACCCAAATTTCTTGCCACAGCTCCCATCATTCAGAGCCTGAGATGGCTCCTGGCAGAGTGACCACCCATAGAACCCAAGATCATAGCATACTGGTAACAAGGAGAGATGGTACCTTGATTTCTGTGCTGGGCAGTGTGATCATGAAGACATGGGCAGATCGGTTTCTAATATTGCTTTACAATGTTAAAGTGTCCTGATGGGGTATGGGGAAGATTAGAACAGCTTTAGCCTGGACCAGGTCTGTGGTTCACTCTGGCTTCGTTCCATTTTACAAGTTTGATTTGGCCAGCCTGTAAGATCCTTGCCTTCAGTGGGTAACTGCCTCATTAATGGGTAAAATGCCTGCTACTGATCATACCTGTGAATGTGCTGGTCACATTCGGGGAGGTGGTCAGTCGGGACTCCTCACAGTCCCAGAAGGAACCCTTTACATCTCCCTTGCCTCTGGGTGTGTCGTCCCCACAGCCGTTCGCTTACGTTGTCCCAGGCTGTTTATATAGATCTCTTTCTGTGACCTTGTCTCATTCCAGCCTGGTGATCTGGGGTGGAAGTCATGCTCCATGGATTTGCATGAGACTCAACCTTCATTTAGCCACTCATATGACAAATCTGTGTGGAGGGATTCCTGGCAGGATTGAATCTAGCCGACTCCTCCACACTTATCCTGACACCTTCTCAGTCGGCCACATTCTTGGATGGAGGAAAAGGAAAGGAAAGCAAAAATTGCATTTCTGTAGCACCTCTTGTGGCCTCAATATTTCACAATTGATGAAGTATGTTCTGAAATGTCACTATTGTGAGGTGGGAAGCATGTCAGCCAATTTGCACACAGCAAGCTCATGGACTAGCCATCTTGTTTTTGTGGCGCTGGTTGTGGAATAGACTGGGGCCGCTGTCACTGCTTTTCTTCCAAATAGTCCACCTGAGTGGGGAGACAGGGCTGGGCTGTAGCCTCTCATCCAAAAGACAATATCTCATGTAGTGCAGCACTGCCTCAGATCAGCACTGGAGTGTCAGCCTAGATTCCCCAGGCTGGAAAGTGTACCCGTGTTTGATAGTCAGGTGTGTTCCACACAGAGACACGCCTGACCCGACCACTTGAGCATGACAGGGACTGACTCCTAAAGAACCCTACCCTCAGCTCACAGCTGCACCTGTGAAACAGGAACTACGAAACGGATTAATCCAAAATCCACATTTTATGAAACTATAGGAAACATTGCAAAGCAACACAGAGGGAATACTGGAGGCTTCAAGCCCAGTCAACATAGAGTCATAGAGATGTACAGCATGGAAACAAACTCTTTGGTCCAACCTGTCCATGCCGACCAGACATCCCAACTCAATCTAGTCCCACCTGCCAGTACCTGGCCCACATTCCTCCAAACACTTCCTATTCATATACCCATCCAGATGCCTCTTAAATGTTGCAATTGTACCAGCCTCCACCACTTCCTCTGGCAGCTCATTCCATACACGTACCATCCTCTGCGTGAAAAAGTTGCCCCTTAGGTCTCTTTTATATCTTTCCCCTCTCACCCTAAACCTATGCCCTCTAGTTCTGGACTCCCCAACCCCAAGGATAAGAGTTTGCCTATTTATCCTATACATGCCCCTCATAATTTTGTAAACCTCTATAAGGTCACCCTTCAGCCTCCGACGCTCCAGGAAACAGCCCCAGCCTGTTCAGCTTCTCCCTATAGCTCAAGTCCTCCAACCCTGGCAACATCCATGTAAAGCTTTTCTGAACCCTTTCACAACATCTTTCCGATAGGAAGGAGACCAGAATTAACTGATGACTAACATGACGACCTCAGCCTGGGAGGCAGAGCTAAAGAGAGCAGCGAATACCATCACATCCATCTTCTTAATGACTGGCATCATTCCCAGTCGATAGGCCCACAGAAACCTTCTGTTTGCTTGAGGGAATGAGTATGTGAGCAGAGGAGAAATTGCTCACAAAGGCTTGTCTTTTTCCAGTCCTGCATGCCAAAAACAAGGCTCCTGGAAGTGGTGTTATTTTGGTGAATGTAAAACAAGCTGTTACCCTGTCATGTCCTGCTGATCTCAGTCCGTTCCAGTGTGGAGTGGTCATATGTAACAATGCCAAATGGAACTTGGTGAATGTGGTACATGTTAAGCTCTGATCTTCAATATTAAACCTTAGTTTAATCAACACACATCAGCGATTACCAAAAGGTGCAGGCTCCCATTGGTAATGCTGCCCTTAAAGGAAACGTCTGATTTCAGATTATACTTCAGCTTTCTGAAATAAATCTGTCAAAGCCTGCATTTTTCCTTTCTTTTTGTTCGGTGCTGCCACGACTCTAAGAAATAACCATGTTGCTTTCTTTGAGCGAACACTGAATGAAGAGACACCTGAAGACATGACAGGAAGTGTCTCACACCCAATGCGGTTAAGTTGGGTGAAGTGGCATGTGATGTTCACATTGGTGAGTGGGCCTGTCATGAATCACAGGCCTTGCAGGAGTGATCCTGCTTTACTGCAGTTGGTAGAACTGGAATGAAATAGTTGCATAAAGCTGAAATGGGAATGAATTTCTATCAACAGGTAACATACATCCATGGGCACAATGGTGTGACTGCCATACACATGGCAGTTTTGAATAATTAACAATTAATCTAATTAGGAGTGCATGGGCTGGTAAACATAAAAGTCACAGGAACAGTCTATAGTCAGAGATACGGTTGATGAGATGTTACACTGAAGACCCAGCTGGTCTCTTAGGTTGATACAAACAAACCCATGAATAAATAACAGGGTCTGGTCTCCCGAGAGTCCTGGCCAATTCGGATCTAAAGCAGATTAATTTATCATTCATCTGATCACAGTGAATGGGAATTAGTCATAGAGTCGTAGAGGTCTACAACATGGAAATAGGCCCTTCGGCCCAACTTGCACATGCCGCCCAGTTTTCACAATTTAAACGAGTTCCATTTGCCTGCGTTTGGTCCATATCCCTCCATACCTACCCTATCCACGGATATGTCCACATGATTCTTAAATGACAAAGTTGTACTCGCTTCCACCACTAACCCTGGCAACCTGTTCTAGGCACTCACCACTCTCTGTGTGAAAAAGTTGTCTCTCTGGAACTTTTCGTATCTCTGCCCTCTCATCTTAAACTCATGCCCTCTAATTTTAGACTCTCCTACCATAGAGAAAGGATGTGAGCTATCTACTTTATCGATGCTTCTTGTGATTTTATGGACCTCGATAAGGTCACCCCTCAGTCTCCAGCACACCAGGGATAAAACTACCAGCTTATCCAGCCTCCTTATAACTCAACCCTCTAGTCTTAGTAAATCCTTTCTACACTCTTTCTAGTTGAATGATACCTTTTCTACAGTAGGACATCCAGAACTGCATGTAGTTCTTCAAATGTGATCTCACCAACTTCTTGTATAGCTGCAACAAGATATCCCAACCCCAATAGTCAAGGTTCTGACCAACGACTTAGAGTCCATAAGTTAGTTATCTCATTTCTCTAATATTACATGTGAAAAGACAACACATGAAAAGTACTTTGTTAGGTGTGAAATACGTGAGGATGAGTAATATAATCGTTCATGTAAATGTAAGTTTTTACTTTAAGGGCTGAGGAAACAAGAAAAGAATTGAGATGGATTTAACTGAAGTGGGTGTTCTAGAAATGGTATCTCAAATGAACACTGGTTATATCTGAAATAACTCCACACAGGCCAGTACAATATCATCAAGTCATCCTTTATTTACATATGCACAGTATTTGACCCAGACCAAGCTTCTTCAGAGCCAGCTCTCAGGGTGAACAGAACGCCTGACACTCCTGTTTATGTCTGTCAGCCAGGGATTCCTGATTGGACCAGATTAACAGACCCAATCAGGGAACTCATATTCTATGAGGTCCAGGAGAAAGTGAGGACTGCAGATGCTGGAGATCAGAGCTGAAAATGTGTTGCTGGAAAAGCGCAGCAGGTCAGGCAGCATCCAAGGAACAGGAGAATCGACGCTCCGCCCTTGAGCCCCGCCCCTCCAACCGCCACCAGGACAGAGCCCTACTGGTCCTCACCTACCACCCCACCAACCTCCATGTACAACGTATCATCCGCCGTCATTTCCGCCACCTCCAAA
>NC_057729.1:5710780-5720288 GCF_004010195.1 Chiloscyllium plagiosum | reverse complement strand
CTCACCTTGACCTCCCTCCACCTATCGCATTTCCAACGCCCCTCCCCCAAGTCCCTCCTTCCTACCTTTTATCTTAGCCTGCTGGACACACTTTCCTCATTCCTGAAGAAGGGCTTATGCCCGAAACGTCGATTCTCCTGCTCCCTGGATGCTGCCTGACCTGCTGCGCTTTTCCAGCAACACATTTTCAGCTCTTCTATGAGGTCCACCTGACTGACCTCATTCCAATCACTACACTATCTTTCTGGTTTATCAGGACTTTAAGAGATATGCAAGGTTACTGGAAAAGAGACAGTATTTTAAAATATTAGGTGGGGCATGAATGGATGACTGAGTTTGAAGTCTTTGGGAATAAAAAAAAAGGTAAAGTTGTTGAATTATTTCTTCATCTCTATTCTCTAAAATGAGAATTTTTTTTAAATTCAAAAAGAATCAAGGAATTGTAACATGAAAACATAGGCATGCATCTGGAAAAAAAATCAAATCAAACAGGGACTGTATCAGGCTTTAAAATTTCAACAAATTAATGAAGAAACTAGTGAAATTATTTGACTGTTAATAAGCATCTCCAGCAATATATGAATGCGAAGATTGTTTGCCTCCAGAGTAATAGATAGATGACAGTATAATATATATAGAATATTCTTCCCTCAAAAGTAATTAAGGCATCTTCCACTTCCTTGAGAAAATAGAATGAATCATGTCTTGAGATTTGAGGTTATAAATCCTTTATTTCAGATGTTTTTCATACTTTGTGATTGAAAAAAATGAATAATTTTGTTCCAGTATTAAACAACTTACATACAATGCTATTCACCAGTCCATTCCTGAAGACGCAACATGAGTTGGTCAGGTGGCCTACCGAGACTCTTTTGTCATGTGACAATATTTTTTGGGGGAGCTGACTGCTCAGCCACCTTTCCAACTACAATGCTTTCAGGCTGTCAGCCAATTGGATTGACAGGCAGCTCCTGCCAACAACACCAGGGGTCAGTGATGGGCACTGCTGGAACTGAAACAAGAGATGACTGCCTCTGTGGATATCCAGTGAGGTACATTGGAGTCATTGGATGGAGAGGTGTTAGGGAAGGCAGGTTGGAGGCATGTGGTGAGGGGCTTTGCACTACGTTTCAGGAGGAAGGGTGGGTTCATAGCACAAAGAGTAACCCTCATGGATAGTACCCTGTTTCCTTCCCACCATTTCAAACATTGAGCTGCCCCTTCCTGCCCACTTGCCCACTGAATTTGTCAGCAGGATAATAATTGGGGGAGATTGAGGGAGGCTAGGAAGGCAATAGGGTTAGACATCTGATCTCTATTACATCCCCTCTGCCATAAATGCACCTAGTGGGGGCATATAAAAACTAGACCAGGATTGTTGTGTGATCTAATTCTATAAATCGCTCTTGGTTCCTTATCCATTGATACATTTCGTGCATACAAATGTCTGTTTTAAAATTAATAATTGACCTAGCGTGAAGTGTCATTTGCGGAAAAACATTCTAAACGTTTACCTCCTTTTGTGTGTAGAAGTGTTTTGTAATTTTAATCCTGAAAGGTCTGGCTCTAATTTGCTCTATGCTCCCTAGTCCTAGATTCCCCAACCAGGACAAATGTTTCTCTGTTGATCCCATCCCATTAATATCTTGCAAATTTTGATCAACTCACCCATTAATCTTTTAATTTTTGAGTCAATTCTGACATATTTTCAGATAACAGCTCTTCCTCCATGGTATCTGATGCTCATCAGAACTAGCTGAGATGCTTTGAGTAGAGTGTCTGTCACAAATCCTTCTTTTCAGTGAAATTCTAAGATGGAATCTTATACGAGTCTGGTCACTGTGAATCTGGCAAGATTTATGATGTGCAGATACATTCTATTTTGCTCAAAAAACACACAATCTGCAGGCAGTCATAGAGTCAGAGAGATGTACAGCATGGAAACAGACCCTTCGGTCCAACTCGTCCATGCCAACCAAATATCCCAACCCAATCTAGTCCCACCTGCCAGCACCTGGCTGATATCCCTCCAAACCCTTCCTAAACATATACCCATCCAGATGCCACACATGATTTTATAAACCTCTATAAGGTCATCCCTCAATCCATGTAATATTTTATAAATCCTATTTTGGAAAGAGGTCAAATCTGACTCAAGATCAGAACACAGACCGACTCTAACCTCACAACTTTAATGCATTGTCCTAGCTGAGATGTCACCCTTAATGAACCAAAACCTGCAACCCATTCTAAAAGATGAAAGACTTAACAGCAATCTAGATTTGTTCAATATCCTGTTTTGGTTGCATGATACTATGATCTTGTGCTATAAATTCTGTGTCTTATGATCCTGCATCATGAGCTACCTAATGAAGGAGCAGCGCTCCAAAAGCTAGTGCTTCCAAATAAACCTGTTGGACAATAACCTGGGGTTGTTTAATTTTTAAAATTTATGACAGAATTGGACAAAAAGTCCAGTGAAAACCATTTCAATGTCGGGAGCACTTTGCTCCATCCTTTATGGTTTTGATGATCAGTGGGGTGGGTTTCTTGATAGGCAGCAGTGAGTGGTCAATTAAGGGTATGATACCTGGATGCTCACAGCATCTCTACTTTGCCTTGCCATCTTGAATGTTGCCCTCTCATCCTGAGATACCAGGCTCACAGTACTGCTGCCTTACTTTGCCGTTTAGCACAGACGCAAAGGAAGGAACCTTGTCATGGTTGTCAGCAGGCCTCAGTAAAGACAAGTGAGACTGAGCAAGCAGTAACTGGTCAACCCACAGAGAAATTCCAAAACATCAGTAGCAATAGCAGGATGTAAAGGTGGTGGGGCACATCCCTCAACTTTAATAAAATGTGCTATATTTTCAGATATCAGCTCAGCCCATATAAGATCTGTATTGGTCATGTCCACCAAAACCATCTGAGGTGTTCTGGATCAGAACTGTATAGCACGGAAACAGGCCCTTTGGTCCAACTCATCCATGCTGAGCAGATATCCTAAATTAATCTCGTCCCACTTGCCAGCGTTTGGCCCATATCCTTCTAAACCCTTCTATTCATGTACCCATCCAGATGTCTTTTAAATATTGTAATTGTACCAGCCCCCACTGCTTTCTCTGACAGCTCATTCCATATGTGCACCACCCCCTGCATGAAAAAGTTGCCCCTTTTAAATCTTGCCCCTCTCACCTGAAACCTTTGCCTTCTAGTTTTAGACTCCCCTACCCTGAGGAAAAGACCTTGCCTTTTCACCCCACCCATGCCCCTTATGATTTTATAAACCTCTACGAGGTCAGCCCTCAACCTCCAACACTCCAGGGTAAAAAGCCCCAGGCTATTCAGCCTCTCCCTATAGCTCAAACCCTCCAACCCTGGCAACATCCTTGTAAAGCTTTCCACAACATCTTTCCCATAGCAGGAAGACCAGAATTGAATGCAGTATTCCAAAAGTAGCCTAACTGGTGTCCTGTACAGCTGCAACATGACCTCCCATATCCTATACTCAATCCACTGACCAATAAAGGCAAGTGTATGAAATGGCTTCTTCACCCCACTGTCTGTCTGTGACTTCACTTTCAAGGAACTAAGAACCTGTATTATTTAGCTTACTGTACTAAATGGGGCAGCAGAAGATGGGCTCGATGTTAACAAACAAAATAATTTTATTACATGGTATTTAATAGTTAGTTATATTACAACTGAGTTACGTGACGGTCCTGTGTAAAACCTCCGACTGTACTTAAGAGTCAGCACTGAAACTGTTATTGAAACACTGACACGTGTCATCAAAACAACTGAACAACCTGAACACTGGGTTAGCTCCTGCCAGGAACTGTCCTTTATATCCTGAGGAGTGGAACTTGTCTCATTATGTTTGTTAGCTCTTTCAAGTTTTAATGTCTCATACAGCAGAAAGCTGAAGCAAAGTATTACAGATTGAAGACTGATGCACTGCATTTCTCAAAACCCTAAACTGATTGGTCTTGATCAGATGGGCCAATGGACTGAGAAGTGGCAGATGGAGTTTAATTTTAGATAAATGCGTGGTGCTGCATTTTGAAAAAGCAAATCTTAGCAGGACTTATACACTTAATGGTAAGGTTCTCAGAAGTATTGCTGAACAAAGAGACCTTGGAGTGCAGGCTCATAGCTCCTTGAAAGTGGAATTGCAGGTCGATAGGATAGTGAAGAAGGTGTTTGGTATGCTTTAGACAAAGTCTTTTCCCTGGGGTCGGGGAGTCCAGAACTAGAGAGCGTAGGTTTAGGGTGAGAGGGGAAAGATATGAAAGAGACCTAAGGGACAACTTTTTCACACAGAGGGTGGTCATATATGGAATGAGCTGCCAGAGGAAGTGGTGGAGGCTGGTACAATTGCAACATTTAAGAGGCATTTGGATGGGTATATAAATAGGAAGGGTTTGGAGTGATATGGCCTGGCAGGTGGGACTAGATTGGGTTGGGATATCTCTGCTTTGACTTGATGAGTTGGACCGAAGTTGCTTCCGTGCTGTACATCTCTATGACTCTATGACTGTGTGCTGCATAACTACAAAGAGGGTGAAGAAGATGCGGCAGCAAAGACTCAGTGGAAACTTCTTTCTTTTGCAAAACAGTTGTACAAGAAATGTAATGAATGAGGATCAACAAGTTGTCTTTGTCCTGTCTAACTGACCTCCCCTGCCTTTGCACATGTTTATTCAGCAAACTGTATCACAGCAGTGGGTAAAAGCTGCTTCACTCCATCTGCACAATCCCAACAGATCTAACATTCAGAGCTAGAAGATGCATCAATAAACTGAGAGTCTTATAACTTTCAGCTGGATGAGAGAATGTAAAATTTACTATATATAAAAAGCTCTGCATCTACTAATTAAGTCAGGCAGATGACAGTTTACAGGTATATGGTTATAATAGATCTCAGCAATTCATGAAAATTATGGGTCTGCTTCATTTCCAATCCCATTTAACAGCTGGTTGACTCAAAAACACAAGACCTTCTCAGTTTCATTGTTTCCAAAGTGAATCAATCCTGTGAGGATCTTTTTATTTCCTTGTTTTTGTTGCAACTCCTGGATTTGTCTTAAAGTCACAGAACATTCAGTCATGATATCAAATAAGTTCTGTCTCTTGAATAAATGCAGAATACTGCAGCTGCTGGAAATGTGATACAAACCCAGAGAACACTGGAGAAACCCAACAGGATGTCTGGCAGCATCCACAGAGAGAGACGCAAAGTTAATGTTTCGAGTCCAATACAACTGTTCTTCAGAACTGAACAAGAGAAAATCAATAATAGTTTCTTGCTCTTTGAGGAATTACAAGCAAAGAAATTAGAGATTGCAGTATCAGTTTGACTGCCATTAAAATAGGAACAAGATGTTCAAGTCTGGGGACCAAAATCATGCTCCTCTAGCCGCCATCTCCTATTCATTTCCAGCCATTGCCTTTTCATTTATAGAAATTGTAATTTAAAAATTAAAATATTACTCCTGGTGTAGTCCTGCACTTTGGAGCTTGATCTTTCTTTTGTTACATAAAGGTAACATTACCATAGTCTTACCAGACTATAGGGCTGCTCACTCATTAGAGAGTGATGAGTGAGCAAAGGGAAACTTTGAGAAGGAGAATTCTACATGAATAGTTTCAGCAATAAAACTACATAGTTGGCCTCACTCTGCATTGCAAACTAGCTGTCTAGCCAACTGCGCTAACAAAACTCCATGGATCTTATGTAGAAAAGAGTCAATTTTTAACCTTCTGACTCCATGTGCTATGCTGTGACTCTGCCTAGTAGTTGGTTTGCAGGGGTTGGTAGGTTGGCACACAGAAATCAGTTGTGCCAAAATGTCTACTTCATAACTTACAGTGTCATTTGCTATTTCAAATTAATGTGGCACGGTGGCTCAGTGGTTAGCACTGTTGCCTCACACCACCGGGGGTCCCAGGTTCAATTCCAGCCTCAGGCAACTGTCAGTGTGGAGTTTGCACATTCTCCCCGTGTCTGCGTGGGTTTCCTCCGGGTGCTCCGATTTCCTCCCACTGTCACAAAGATGTGCAGGTCAGGTGAATTGTCAGTGCTAAATTGCCCATAGTGCTAGGTGCATTAGTCAGAGGGAAATGGGTCTGGGTGGGTTACTCTTCAGAGGGTCGGTGTGGACTTGTTGGGCTGAAGGGCCTGTTTCCACACTGTAGGGAATCTAATCTAATTCATAGAGTTAATTGATTGCAGACAAGTGATTCATTAGTAAATTATTTCATCAAGATGGCAGTTTATTTCTTTTTCCTCAAATTACATTCAGAATGTTTCCAGTTGAACATTTGCGATGTGATAAAGAGCTGACAGGTGTTCAATTAAATTAACTGTTTCAAAAAATAGCAGAATGTGAAATGAAAACAGAAATTGCTGAAGATACTCAGCTCATCAGGTAGTATCTGTGGGGAAAGAAACAAAGTTAGTGGGCTAAATTTTCCAGGCCCATTTTTGACAGACTTGGAGGTGCATTGTGGGGAAATCAGTGGGGGGTCACATCAGAATGCATCCCCAAACCTTTCCCCAGCAGCACACTGGGAAGTGAATAATCTGCCCATTGCGTGAAGGCTAGGAACATTTAATGTTGCTGCCAGCCCAATGAAGGAGGGGTTGGCAGAGCTGACCAGCAGATGATCAGCGGCAGCTGCACTGTAGCCACATGTGGAAGCCACCAGCCTTATGGCCATCTAACCCAATGACGAGGCTCTGAGCAACTCGATTAATCCACACAAATCTTCTCAAATAGACATTCCAATCTTTGCCCCTCATAATTATTTATTTGATTTTATAGCTCCATGCCACAGTGCTCTTGAGCAATCTGATCTATCTGAGCAGTACTCACTTCTGTTGGTGGGTACTGCTGAGGCTTGAGAACAGTCAGCCTTCATAAAGAGTTAGCAGTATCAAGAGTCTGGTCTCTATCTTTAAGCAAGCTCACAACAATGTTACACAACCCATCATCAGAGAAGGACCATTTGATAGAGAAGTCAGGAAATGCTTCCTTTAGCAAAGGATAGAAGAGTCATACAACTCTCTGCTGTATCATCTAGTGGGCAGAGTAGTTCTCTGAGTGGCAGTGTGATTCTTAATAATAGCATCCGTTTGGAGGTGCATGTCTTTAATAAAATCTGCAAATGAAAGGGGTCATGTGTGTAGTCACTGAGCTGGCCTGACTTTCAGAAATGGAACCACTTTGCTCCATCATTAGCAGCCGTACCTTCAGCCAGGTAGGGCCCAAACTATGGAATACCTCACTAAATCTTTCCATCCCGCTGATTCTCATCTCCTTTAACACCGTCCTTCATCCTGATGACTTCTTCTTTGACCCTGGCATGATTTCGTTTTCTAATTACCTCTCAGCGAATTGCATTGGAATAGTCAAAAGGTGCTAAATAAAAGCAAGCTATTGCTGTTTTTGCTGGTCCATGGAAGTCATGTTCAACAAGGTAACCTACAGAAACATGGAATCACAACATAATTACAGCACAGATGATGGCTATTTGACCCGTGACATTTGTGCCCAATTTCTGCATCAATTGATACCACTTCATGCCCTTTCCCCTAATGCTGCAGTCATTTCCAATTTCCTTTTGAAAGATTCAATTGAACCTGACCCCACCACACCCTCAAGCAGTGCATTCAAGATCATAGTTGCATTAAAAAAATGTTTTCTCTCATTGCCTTTGGTTTTTTTTTGTCACTCGCGTTCAATCTGGATTCACTGGCTCTCTGAGGCTTCCAACAAATCTCCTCAATCTTCTCTTCTCTGAGGGAAACACGCTCAGCTTCTTCAACACATCCTCAATCCCAAAGTCCCTCACACTTGCAACCATCCTTGCAAAATCTCTTCCTTTGTTTTTGTTTTAACTGATCCATTGTTGGCTTTTGTTGCCATTCCCCAAATGATCTTGAGAAAATGGTTGCGAAATGCCTCT
Source organism: Chiloscyllium plagiosum (assembly GCF_004010195.1). Classification (NCBI taxonomy): domain Eukaryota; kingdom Metazoa; phylum Chordata; class Chondrichthyes; order Orectolobiformes; family Hemiscylliidae; genus Chiloscyllium; species Chiloscyllium plagiosum. Next base: position 5,712,317 of record NC_057729.1, on the reverse strand, counting down.
TGAACCATTACACTCCATGTGAGATAGGTGCACCCATAGTACAGAGAGAGCAAAAGTCCCAGTGATGATCACAAAGTGGTCAAATAGTTTTAAATCGGGGTAATGTGATTTGGGGAAACATTTTCCTTTCCACATCCTCCTCAAACTCGCTACACACAAAGAGCAGTGCCCAGAGTTGCACACAGTAATCTAATTGAGGCTGAAGTAATGTTTAGTATGTTCATCACAATTTTCCTGCTTTTGTACTCTGCTTTTCAGCTGTTTATAAAGCTGAGGATATTATTAAACTAGATGGGGTGCAGAAAAGATTTACCAGGATGCTACCTGGATTGGAAGGTTTGAGCTATAAAGTGAGGCGGATAAGTTTAGACTTTTTTCCCTGGAGCTTAGGAGACTGAGAGGTGATCTTCGTGGTCTATAAAATCATGAGAGGCATAGATAACATGCTTATCTATACTTTGCCTCAGGGTAGGAGAGGAAGGGCTCATGCCCAAAATGTCAATTCTCCTGCTCCTTGGGTGCTGCCTGACCTGCGGCGCTTTTCCAGCAACACATTTTCAGCTCTGATCTCCAGCATCTGCAGTCCTCACTTTCTCCTCAGGGTAGGAGAGACTAAAATGAGATAGCATAGGTTTAAGGTGAGAGGGGAAAGATACAAAAGCATCCAGAAGAGCATTTCTTTTTCACCCAGGGGGTTGGTGAGTGTCTGCCAGTGCTAGTGGTGGAGGCGAGTACAAGTTGTCCCAAAGGGCCTGTTTCCATGCTGTAAGTGTTTTTAACCACTTTCTAAAGCTGCCTTGTCACTTTCAATGATTAATACCCAAATATTGCCCAGATTTCCATTCTGGCATTCTCTTTACATCTGGTACACTTTATGTTGTATTTTATCTCCTCACATTTCACATTCCTTTTAATTTCATTAACCACTTGATCTCCCATTCTACCAGCCTACTTCTATCCTCTTGAAGTCTGTTATCATCCTCCTCAGTGTTCACAATGCATCCAAATCTTACATCATCTTCAACATGCCAAATTGTGCTGTTTACACCTAGTTCTAAGTTATCAATGGAGATTAAGAACAGCAGTAGTCATAATATTGACCTCCAGGGAACTCCACTGTACTCTCTCCTTCAGTCCCAAAAAGAATCACATACCATCACCATCGTCATCATTGGCCGTCCCTCCCAGATGAGGAAGACTCTCTTCCATTCTCCAGGTGAGTCCACAGACCAATACTGTTACACAGGTGGTCATGGGCAGGAGTGGGTGGGCTGTTGGTGTGGCAGTGCGCTCCTTATGTTGTGCAGACCTGGCCTCCGCTATTTCCCAACAGCAAGTCTCGAGGTGCTTGATGCCTTCCTGGACACTCCTCCTCCCAGGTGTCTGTGGGAATGCTGCACTTTGCCAGTGAGGTCTCGAGGGTATCTCGGAAGCACTTCCTGGGAGTACAGCACCTGCTTGGGGTGTCTAGTGCCGTTGTGTCTAGTGGACGACGTGCCCAGCCCATCACAGCTGATCAAGGGGGGTGGTGGTTCAG
>NC_057729.1:5685448-5710280 GCF_004010195.1 Chiloscyllium plagiosum | reverse complement strand
GAGGCTGGGTGATCGAGTCTGCACTGAGGCTGGAAGATCGAGTCTGCACTGAGGCTGGGTGATCGAGTCCACACTGAGGCTGGGTGATCGAGTCCACACTGAGGCTGGGTGATCGAGTCCACACTGAGGCTGGAAGATCGAGTCTGCACTGAGGCTGGGAGATCGAGTCCACACTGATGTTAGGAGCCCAAGTCCATGCTGAGGCCAGGAGTGCAAGCCCGCGTTGAGTTTGGGAGTCTGAGAGGAGAACAGGAAATGCATTGTATGTTCACAAAATCCGGTTATTTCTACGGAGCCTGTACCTGACAGGATAGACTTCTACCTCCAAACTCTGGAGATTACAAACTCCTTCTGCTGCTTGCCTTGTCCACAACCACACTTTCAGCCTGAAGGGTGAGGCCTGTCCATGTTGATCAGCTGATGAGAAGTCGCAGCCATATGCAGTCTGACCAGTTGTTGTTAATCATGTACAGGGTTCGGGAGTGAAGCCTCACCTAGCTGACAAGCCTGCCCTCGTGAGGCCAGCAAACCTGACCAGAGCAGACTGAACTCTGAAGGAAACTAAACTCAGAAGGCCACCTTTTTTGGTGTGTCCTTTGGAATAGATGGTGGTGCATACACCGGTGAAACTTGAGCAAGGTTCCCCTGAGTCACCCTCAGACTCTGAGCTTTGTAGCCACCTCTGTTCCAGATGCCTTAATTTAATTAGGATGGCCTCTAGATGCCACCTACCGAGAAGAGAGTATCTCTTTTTTCCTGGATTTGTCTCAGGACCACCTTTCAGGAAATGACCTGAATCAGGGCACTGCTTTTCCCTTGGTCACTGACACCTCCAGGGGTGATGGGGAGTTGAGATAGAGGCTGAACGATGCTCCAGGACTGAAAGGAGCACAATGTTATCAGCCGGCCTTTGAAATGTGGTGCCCGGATGTTTGAACCTGCAAGGTCTTGCTGGGTCTTCCTGTCTATGACATTTGTTATTTTATACACAGAAGAACGTGTAATGAGCTGAGAAGATCTCAATTGAGCTAGACAAACGCACCCAGCCCTGAGCAGATGTACTTCCCACTTTTACAGCTACCTCCACAGTTAATTTGAAACCAGAAATTCAAACAGCACGGCAGATTTTTTTCACAACAGCTCTGAAAACTCTCCATTTGCAGCCCCTTGTTTCCATGTTGCCACTGATTGTTGATGTGCTAAGTAATGTGACACTTTGACAAATATCTTTTGGAAGTTCATGTATGTTAGTCACATCAACTATTGTGTATTCATCCAACCTTTCTGTCCTCTTAAAAAAAAATCAGTGAATTTAGTTCAACATCATTTGCCTTTAAGAAAGTTGGACTGGTTTTACTTAATTAGCCTGTAATTTTTTCAGCTGATTTTTAATATAACTTCTTCCTTCCTGTAACCTTTCCAACTCAAGGTTTAACTGTCTGTTCTGTAGTTGCTGACTTTATCCTTGTGTTTGTTAAGTCTGCTGTTACCCCAGATAAGACCCCTCAGATCTATTATCCATTTTGCAAATTATAGGCTGTTCAAACCTGTTTTCAAGTAGAGAGACTTTAGATTAATTGGCCATTTAAAATTAAAACAAATAACGTTTTTCTGGCACTGCATCATCAATTTTTGTGGACTAGTAATTTATTTTATTAAAGAATTATGTAAATGAGATTTAAATGCTTGTGTTATGATTTATTGGAGAAGTAAAATATAATGTATTTGTTCCCTTTAATGACAGAATGGCGCCTAGATTTATTCAGTGAATAAATGCTGTAGCTTTTTGATTGATTAATAAACATAAAGAATAAACAAATTCTGTCAAGCAACATAACTGTAATTCAACACTATCTGCATATATTTGTTATCATACCAACTTATTATGTTCCACTCCAGTTCCTGCTGATAAAGAAAGGGTCATAAGAGAAGACATGCAAGTTTGCAAAACTCTAAGTTGGGAAGGGGACATTGAGATACTCAGAATCATTCTCCCATTACCCCTCGTCTTTCTTTAGCACATAAGTCAGGTCTCAGCATCAATGCTCAATGTTGAAGCTTATTGCTGCTATTACCTTCACTGATTTAACGATGAGAGAACTGTTTTCAGTAAGTGAATGAGTAAGTGGGTTATAGCTCAACACATTCTGCTTGGAGCAGCATCTTGTAGCCAGAATGGTGTCAGTCTCTGTCCTTGCTCTGTGAGGATTTCATGTATCACAGGTCAGGACATGACCATTTCTCATGTGACAGCCATCTATTCTGCACACTGGGACAGACAGCACTCCCTCAGTGTACTGAGTCTAGTTCACATGCTCAACTTCCAGAGTGGAGCCTAAATCCACGATTTTTTTCTGCTCCATAGTTTATCTCAATTGTTTTTGTCACTTCTTAAGACTTTAGCATCAGCACTGATGAAACAAGCAAAAATAAATAGAATTTCGAAGAATAGAATCCCTACAGTGTGGAAGCAGGCCATTCGACCCATTGAAATACCCTACCCTCCAAACAGCATTCAACCCACTCCCACCGACCTACCTACCTATCCCTGTAACCTTGCATTTCCCATGGCTAACCCAGCTGACCTACACATCCCCGCACTTTGAACAATTTAACATGGACAATCCATCAAACCAACACATCTTTGGACTGTGGGAGGAAACCAGAGCACTTGGAGGAAACCCACACAGGCACGGGGAGAATGTGCAAACTCCACACAGACAGTCATCCGATGCTGGAATCAAACCTTAGGGTGGAATAAAATAAAGGAATCATGCACCTATCAAGTCCTCGCTGCCATTCAATGAGGTTATGGCTGATCCGGTAATCCTCAATCCCATGTTCCTGCCATTTCCCTGTAACCCTTGATTACTTTACTGATTAAAAATCTGTCTCTCTCAGTGTTGAGTATATGTAATGATCTCACCATCCTTGGTAAAGAATTCCACAGAATTATTACTGTCTGAGAGAAGAAATTTCTCCTTATCACTGTCGTAAAAGGGAAACCTCTTATTCTGAGATTATGCATTCTCGTTCTGGACTGTCCCATAAAGGGAGACACTGTTTTTGCACCTACCCTGACTAGTACCCTATGATTTTTTTGTATATTTTTGAATGAGTCATCTCTCATTCTTCAAGACTCCAATGATACAAGCCCAACCTGTTCAACCTCTTCTCATAAGGCAGTTCCTCCACATCTGGTATCAGTCTATTGAACCTTCTCTGCACCGCCTCCAGCATCAGTGATTGAACATCACTTCTAACTGGGTTTTGAGAAGATTTGTAGCTCTGGTTGAGGTTCTGGATGAAAGTTTGCTCACTGAGCTGGAAGTGAGCTCAGACATTTCATTTTCAGACATTTCATCACCATACTAGGTAACATCATCAGTGAGCCTCTGGTGAAACACTGGTTTCTATTTATATGTTTAGGGTTCCTTGGATTGGTGATGTCATTTCCTGTGTTGACATCATTTCCTGTTCTTTTTCTCCGGGGGTGGTAAATGGGATCCAAGTCAATGTGTTTATTGATAGAGTTTCGGTTGGGATGCCATGCTTCTAGGAATTCTCACGCGTATCTCTGTTTGGCTTGTCCTAGGATGGATGTGTTGTCCCAGTCGAAGTGGTGCCCTTCCTCATCTGTATGTAAAGATGTGACAAGGCCACAATGCCTTGTCTTCCAGCTACAGTCGACATATGCAGCACCACTACCATGGGGAATAGCTGACTGCATCATGAGTCCCCTTTGATGACAAGAGTATAGAGGCCTCAGAGGAAGCATTGGTAATGGTGCATCCTGCACCTCCTAACCACATAAGAGATGCAGCAAGATGCTTCCACTATTGAGATAGGCCTCACCTCATCCAATTCCCTCTCAAATCACACCGCAGCCCAAGCCATTCAGACCCATATACATTCTGCACAGTTTCATGCTGAAACATGGTCCTTAAAACTGAACAAAGTAAGCTATGATGGACTGAAGAGCAAGTTCGCCATGATAGATTGAGAAAATGCACAAAAACAAATTGATGGTAGATATGCAATGGCTGATATTTAAAGAAAAATTGCATAGGCTGCAACAAATGTATATTTCTCTAAGGCACAAACACACAAGGGGAAAGGTGAATCAAAAATGGCTTGCAAAAGAATTAACTGTTACATTGCATCAAAGAAGGTGACTTATGGAAATGCTAGAAAAAAATAATAATCCCAAGGACTGGGTACAATTTAGATCACCGCAAAGGAAAACCAAGAAACTGATACAGTATAGGAAAGAAAATATGGATGGAAGCTAGTGAGAATTTATTGAGATATGAATAAAATAAAAGATTACTTTGGACAAACGTGTGTCCCAATACAGATGGAGAAAGTAGCGTTATAATGGGGAACAGTGAAATGGCAAAGCAACTAAAAAAACACTTTGTATCTTAATTTTTGTGGAAAAGAATATAGAAAATCTCCTAGGTATACAAGATGATGAAGTCATATGACACCAGGTTATAGTCCAACCAGTATATTTAAAAGTCCCAAGTTCACCAACCGCTAATCAGTCACCTGACAAAGGAGCAGTGCTCCGAAAGTTTGTGATTCTAAATAAACCTGTTGGACTAAAATCTGGTTTCATGTGACTTCTGACTTTGTCCAGCCCAGTCCAGCACTGGAACCTCCACATGCAAGATAATGAAAAGACTTGTGAAACTTAGGAACTGAGAGAAATTAGTATTTGTAAAAAGGTGGTACTTGTAATGTTAACTATATTGAAGGTTAATAAATCCTCTGGATCAGATGTATTACATCCCGAAATGTTGAAGGAAGTGGCCAGAGAGATAGTGTATGCATGGCTATCATGGCAATAACATGATTATCATGGTGATAACATGGTTATCTTGGTTATAATATGGTTTCATGATTGTAATACAATTATACATTGATTATATTTCACAATTTTATAGATTCTGAAAAGATTTTCACATGTTGGAAAGTGGCAAACATAACCCCATTATTCATAATTTGAAAAGGAAAATGGAAGTAGAATTGAGAATTGCAGAACTGTTGTTTTGACATCGATTGGAGGGATAATATTAGAACCTATTATAAAGAATGCAATAAATGGGCACTCAGAAAAGATTGGTAAAGTTAGGAAGAATAGACATGGGATTATGAAAGGGAAAGCACGTTTTAGGAACTTGTTGGAGTTGCTTGAGGATGTCACTCATAGTTTGGATGTAAAAAGATATATTAAATTTGGTTTTTCAAAAGGCTTTTTATAATGCCCCAAAAAGACACATGGGATTGGGATGAATGTATAAGTACGATTGACAATTTGGAAATATTACAATCGGTCCCCACATCTAGAGCATTTATATAGATTGTGAACAGTGTAAACTCAACACAGATCCTTGTGGTACCCCATCAGTACCAGTCTGCCATCCTGAGAATGATCTATATATTCCCACTCTCTGCTTTCCACCTGTAAACAGAGAGTAGGGAATATATAAATCATTCTCAGGATGGCAGACTGGTATTGATGGGGTTCCACAAGGATCCGTGTTCAATCTACGGCTGTTCAAAATCTAAATAAATGCTCCAGGTGTGGGGACCAATTGTAATGTTTCCAAATTTACTGATGACACAAAACTGATGTAAGCTGTGAGGAGAATGTAAAAAGGCTTCAAGAAAACTTGGACAGGATAATTATATCGGCAAGAAAATGGCAGATGTGTAGGTGTCCTTTCAATAAGTCACAAAAAGTTTGCATGTAAGTGCATGAGCAATTGGCATGTTGCCCTCGTAACAAGACGATTTGAGTGCAGTAGTAAAGATGTCTCATCTCAGTTGTATAGAGCTTTGATGAGGCTACACCTGGAGCATTTTGCACAGTTTTGGTCTCCTCACCATTGGGGACGTGTGACCTACCATTAGGGGCATGTGACCTAGGTTCACCAGACTGATTCCTGTGATGGCCGGATTGTTTTATAATGAGAGTCATAGAGTCAAACAGCCATAGAGATGTACAGCATAGAAATAGATCCTTCGGTCCAACTCATCCACGCCGACCAGATATCCTAAAGTAATCTCATCCCATTTGCCAGCACTTGGCCCATATCCCTCTGAACCCTTCCTATTCATATACCCATCCAGATGTCTTTTAAGAAATGCTGCAATTGTACCAGCCTCCACCATTTCCTCTGGCAGCTCATTCCATCCATACACCAAACTTTGCGTGAAAAAGTTGCCACTTAGGTCCCTTCTATATCTTTCCCTTCTCACCCCTAAAACTATGCTCTCTAGTTCTGGGAAAAGACTTTGTCTGTTTATCCTATCCATGCCCCTCATGATTTTATAAGCCTCTATAAGGTCACCTCTCAACCTCCAACGCTCCAGGGAAAACACCCTCTCCCTCTAGCTCAAGTCCTTTCAGGTTTCACAATGAGACCAGAATTGCATGCAATATTCCAAAAGTAGCCTAACCAACATACTGTACAGCCGCAATATGACCTCCCAACTCCTGTACTCAGTACTCTGACCAACAAAGGAAAGCATACCAAACACCTTCTTCACTATCCTATCTACCTATGACTCTACTTTCAAGGAACTATGAACGTACACTCCAAGGTCTCTTTGTTCAGCAACACTGCCTAGAACCTTACCGTTAAATGTGTAAGTCCTGTTAAGATTTGCCTTTCCAAATTGCAGTACCTTGCATTTATCTATCTGTGGCTGTACTCACTGGAGGTTTGAAGAATGAGAGCTGATCACATTGAAACTTCAAAAATTCTTAATGGACATGACAGATGGGGTATAAATGAAATATTACCCCTGCCTTGTGAATCTAACACCAGGGACATAGTCTCAGAATAAGGGGCTAGCCACTTATAGCTGAGATAAGGAGGAATGTTTTTCACTTAGAGAGTGCACCTTTGGAATTTCTTTACCCCAGCGAGCTGCAGAAGCTCAATTACCGAACATGTGTAAAGTGGAGATGAATAGATTTATACAGTCATAAAGTCATACGGCACAGAAACAGACCTTAGGTCCAACTCATCCTGGGTGACCAGTTTTCCTAAACTAAACTAGTCCCATTTGCCTGAGTTTGGCTTATATCCCTTCAAACTCTTGCTGTTCATGTACTTATCCAAATGTATCTAAAGCATTGTAACTGTAGCTGCATCCACCACTTCCTCTGACAGTTCATTCCACACACAAGCTATTTTCAGTGTAAAGAGGTTGCCCCTCATGTCATTTTTAAATCTTTCCTCTGTCATTTTAAAGTTATGCCAGCAAGTTTTGAACTCCCCCACCTTTGGGAAAAGGCCTTTGCTATCTACCTTATCCATGCCACTCATGGTTTTATATACCTCAATAATTTCACCGCTCAACCTCCTACACTTGAGAGAAAAAAGTCCCAGCCTATTTTTATAACTCAAACTGGAGGTAGTGTGGGAAAATGGTACTGAGGAGTAGGTGATCTGTTTGTAAGGTGGAGCAAGCTCAATGGACTGAATGGCCTACTCCTGCTCCTATGTTCTTATGTTCCTGAAACAAAGGTTACCCTCCAGCTGAAGAAGGGCTTATCCCCAAAACGTCGATTCTCCTGTTCCCTTGGATGCTGCCTGACCTGCTGCGCTTTTCCAGCAACACATTTTTCAGCTCTGATCTCCAGCATCTGCAGACCTCACTTTCTCCAGCTAATTCTGTCTGCTCAGTGTTCACATTTTGCCTTTAGGACTGCTGCTATTATTGCACTGGAACCAAAATTACAAACTTGTTTCATACATTCCGATGAGATAAGTAAATAAACTGTTCAAGTATGCTCCGGCATGCTGTGTGCTATTACTGAATGTAAACACAGCAGATCTTTGCTAATAAGCATGCTTTGTTAACAAGGACATGTATTGATAGATCTGACTCATCATTCCTTTGTGTTAATGAGGAATTTTCGAGTTCTGTACATTCCAGGCCATGAGCTGTTGCCTTGTAAGAATTATTTGCAGGCTGCGCTGTACAATGACAATTTCGAAATGTAGCCGATGTAAGCATTTTAAAGAAGAGATGCAGGCTTAGTTTCATTAGTGTGTGGTTAACTAAGCATCCTGACCTTTTATGAAGACTGCTGATTATGTTCTTCACAAACTGAATTAGTAGATGTAAGTACTCTGAGCAACTGCGACTAGCATGATCCATACAGGAGGATTTGCATATTTTTATCCTGCTGTGGTTCACAATAAATTCATTTCAATGGAGTACAATAGATCAGCTTTAACTTTCTCATCATCAATCACAAAGAAGCTGTTAGATGCTTAATGAATGGATATGCACATTCTGAATTTCTTTCAAAAATTTTGATTACGATTCACTGTACTGCTGATGGAATTTGATTTGGAGTCTCCCTGAATGCCAAGAGAAGTGACATTTTGACAATGCGATTTTCTTAATAGGAAGCAAGTGAAGGAAATAAGCAGCTAAACGTGTAACTGTATCAAGATTGTGATTTAAATGGAAGTCTCCCTGTGAAAAGTTCTGCTTGCATAGCAGGCAAAACAACACTTTTCACTGTATCTCGGTACATTTCACCACAATAAATCAAACTCAAACTCAAACTCCAAAATGCTATGATGTGGAAGAGCTGGTGTTGGACTGGGGTGGACAAAATTAAAAATCACACACCACCAGGTTATAGTCCAACAGGTTTATTTGTTAGTGCTTACAAATAAACCTGTTGGACTATAACCAGGTTTTGTGTAATTTTTAATTTTGTCCAGTATACTAGAATTCAGGATGGAGCTCCGGTTTCCGCCCACAGTCCAAAGATGTACAAGATAGGTGGATTGACCATGCTAAATTGCGCATAGGGTCTGGGTTAGGTGCATTAGCCACAGGAAATGCAGAGATAGGGTAGGGGGATGGGTCTGAGAGGGATGCTCTTCAGAGGATCGGTGTTGAATTGTTGGGCTGAATGGCCTGTTTCCACACTGTGGGGATTCTATGATGAGTGATAGAAAGTTCTGGTCCGAAGACCAACTTTGACCCTCCATGACCGCAAGCCTGATATGCCTCTGGGAACCCGGGTTCAAATTTTCTTTGATATATTTATTCAGGGATGTGGGAATCAATGGGTAGGCAAGGATTTGTTGTCCGTCCCTAATTGTCTAGAGGGCAGTTAAGTAGCAACCACATTGCTGTGGGTCTGGAGGCACATGTGGGCCAGACTAAGTAAAGATGGCAGATTTTTTTCCCTAAGAGACATAAATAAACCAGATTTTTTTTACAGTGATCGACAGTGGATACATGGTCACCATTTGGTATTGAATTCAAATTTCACCATCTGCAGTTATGGGATACAAACCCATGTCTTCATAGTATTAATCTGGGGATCGTAGATAAACAGCCCAGGAACAATACCACAAATTTACCACCTACCTGTGTTATTTGAATTCGGTTATAATAAAAATCTAATGGTGACCATTAAATTAATGGCAGTTGTGGAAAAGCCCAACTGATTGTCCTAACCTGGTCTGTGTGACTCCAGATCCACAGCGATTTGATTAACCCTTAACTACCCTATGAAATGGCTCAGCAAGCCGCTCAGTTTTATCAACTGCTACAAGTCTCAAAGGAATGAACCCAGATGGACTACCTGACATTGGCCGTAGCACCAGAGGTGGCACTGGCAAACAGCTCTGTGGTCCCTGAAAAGTTCTCTATACTAACATCTGGGGGGGTTGTAGCAGTATTGGAGGAGTTGTTTCACAGGCTGGTCATAATTACAAATCAGACCTTGCATTCAATGTCCCAGGCAATCACCATCTCTGGGTATAGAAGATGCCAATGACAGGCAGACCTAGCAGATATGGTGCTAGAGTGGTATTCATTTCAATGGTGGACCCTGTGGGTTCTCATGGCATTGGATGAAATATGGAGAAGGAAACCTCCTGTTGACCAATCTTCATTTGCCTGGATGAGAGCAGCTCCAAATACACTCAAGAAGCTTGACTCCTTTTAGAAAAAGCAGCCCGCTTGACTGGCACCACATCCACAAGCATCCACTGCCTCCACCACTAACTGTCAGTGGCAATAGTGTGTACCACCTACAAGCTGCACTGCAGAAATTCACCAAAGCTTGTTAGATAGAACCTTTCAAGTCCATGTCCACTTCCATCTAGAATGACAAGGACAGCAGATACATAGAAACACCATCATCTGCAAGTTCCCCTCCAAGCCACTCACTATCCTGACTTGGAAACACATCACCGTTTCTTCAGTATCGCCGGGTCAAAATCCTGCAACTCCCTCCCTAACAGCATTGTGGCTCCGTCTACAGCATGTGGACTGCAGCTTATCATCACCTTCTCAAGGACAATTAGGGTTAGGCAATAACTACGGGCCCAGCCTGTGATGCCCCATTCTCTGAATGTATAAAATGAAATATAAGCCTCAATATTTATGATGTATTTCATAATTTCAGAATGTCCCACAGCACTTTGCAATTTCAGAAGCACTTGAGAAGAGCGATCACCTTGAGGAGAGTAAATACATGGCCTTTAATCTGTGCCCAACAGGATGCCACAAATAACATTGTGCTATATGTTTTACTTGTTGATTGAGGACCCTGGGATAAATCTTTCAACTCTTCTGCAAATAATGTTATGGTTTATTTACCTGCAATTGAACAGGCAGACATGGTCCTTGGTTTAGCATCAAGGATGAGACAGAAACCAAAGCAACCATTAATGCAATGAGAGGTCCTAATGATCAACATGGGAGAATTTTCAAATGACTTTTAACACAGAGCCAAAATAATGAGCAAATGGCCAAAAGCTTGTTCAAGGAGTTCAGGCTAAGGGGAGGAGAGATGCAGGAAGGATATTTCAGAATTTACAGCCAATGCAACTGAAGACTGATGGGCAATGACTTTAGGGCTTTTAGCAAGAGACCAGGATTTGAAGAATGCAGAGATCTCAAAACGTAGTACGATCAATAAAGCTTTCAGTGACAGTGAGTGGCAAAGCCATAGAGGAATATAAGACAGTACAGTACAGACAGTGAGCAAGTAAAATGCCATCTTCAATTTTATGCACACATTTCTTGTGTTGGATCTGAACCTTCATATACATATATAGAGAATCAAGCATGCCACCACTGAGTGACACATATTGATGCAATCCAGACTTCTGCAGAATTGAAAGCCTTAAAAATCCTGTGAAAGGAAAAGAGAAGGATGAAGAATGAGCACGTAGAGATTGTTCAGGCTTTGAAGGAATTTGATGCAGTTGATGCAAAGTCACCCACTATCTATGTAGGGAGTTCAAAACTAAGTCTCATGAATGTAAAATAGTTACCAATAGTCCAAAAAAAATCAGATGAAGTATTTTTCCACAGAAAGTAGTTAGAATGTGGAACTTGCTGCCACAAAGATTAGCATGACGCAGATGAATTCACCAACAAGAAAAGAATAGAAAATGTGAGGAGGTGTCAGATGAAGTAAGGTATTCTGCTGGAATAGTGCAGCAGGTCAGGCAGCATCCAAGGAACAGGAGAATCGATGTTTCAAGCATAAGCCCTTCTTCATGAATGTGGAGGGGGAAGGGGGCTGATAGATAAATGGGAGGGTGGTGGGGTAAAGTGGGGGGAAGGTATCTGGGAAGGCGATAGGTGAATGCAGGTGGAGAATAGTTGTGATTAGGTTGGTGGAGAGGGAGGAGCAGATAGGTGGGAAGGAAGATGGACAGGGAGGACAGGTCAACAGGACGAGAGACTGGTCAAGCAGCTGTGAGTGGCTGAACTGAATGGCCTATTCCTGTATTGTATCTTCTCTGAAATCTCTAATTTAATGCCGCAAGGAAATAGGAATGTCCTTTATCAATCCCACTCTCCTCAGAAATGTATGCTGAAAGGGGTAGTTTGCTAACAGTCTTGCAATGGAGTCAAAAATTAAACACTGCAGCTTAGAGGTGTTGGTTCATCAGATGAGTGGAAAAAATATTGCAATCTGAAGACCTGAGCAAGCTGTTAGATGATAAAAATATTCCAGGCATTACCACAATTCTGGAGGAGCAGGGACATTCTCAATCCTGGCCAATTACACAGGAAATTGAATCCGAAAAGCTGCTTTCCTTAAAATGGGCGGAAGGTCACTCCCTTAGACTGTCTGACAATGGGAAATGTTGCTTCACCTCAAAAGCACAAAATTAGTCTGGTGGGGCATATAGAGAGCTGTTTTCTCTAAGTGAGCCTTTTTATTTTCTTAAAATGAAAGGCCCATCTGAAATGAATCATCAGATCCTGATGAAACATTGTTCCTCCCTGCTCAAACCAGTTCCAACAGAACACATGGTTCAGTGCTCACAAGGCACATGAGAACCATCTGATATAATGAACATGGATGGCTTAATGGTGTGGCTTTAACAGCAGTCAAAGCCTATATTTCCACAGCCTAGGTTCCATTAAAAGGTTTTTGTTATACGTTGTAAGCACTATGTAAAATGGCAGCATAAATAGTTTATTACTGACATATGCTTGGTTAATGTGAAAGTGATGACATTTTTACTTACTTGGTAACAAAAGTAACCAAGCCTACTTGCAATAACTTGCCAACACTTTCCTCAAACCACCTCCATCATTTTGAGGGACAAGGGCATTGATTGCATATTTTCTTCGAGATACCTCCCATGTCTCACAGTTCTGATCTGGAAATATAGTAGCTATCCTTCATCGTGAATGGGTGATAAACATGGAAGTTGCTTCTTAACAGCAGGAGGAGTGTCCCTCCTGTACAGGGACTGAGTAACGAGGCAGATCATCATCACCTTTTCAAAGGCAATCAGAGCTGGACACTGAATGCTGACCTTGCAAGCAATATACAAACAATGACCCTCCTTGCAATTTTTATTGTTGAATTATTTTAGCTCATCAGTTCCTTGTCTTCCATCTGATGCCGTTTTTTGTTAAAATTAGCATTTTATCCTTTAGGGCCTAACTCTGCTGATGCCTCAAAGTGGAAGGAAAGATGTTGTTAAACTTGAAAGGGTGCAGAAAAAAGTTAAGGGATGTTGCTGGAGTTGGAGACTTTGAGCTGGAGGGAGAGGCTGAATAAGCTGGGGCTATTTTCATTCGAGTGTTGGAGGCTGAGGGGTGACCTTGTAGAGATTTCATAAAATCATGAGGGGGATGGATAGGGTGAACAGCCATGGTCTTTTTGTCAGGTTAGAGGAGTCCAAAGCTAGAGGGCATAGATTTAAGGGGAGAGCGGAATGAAGTATAGTGGACCTAATGGTTTTTCATGCAGAGGGTGCATGTGTGTGGAATGACCTGTCAGAAGAAGTGGTGGAGGCTGGAACAATTATAACATTTAAAAGGCATCCGGATGGGTACATCAATAAGACATGTTTAGAGAGATATGGGTGAAATGCTGGCAAATGGGATTCAGTCAGATTGGGATGTCTGGTCAGCGTGGATAAGTTGGACTGAGGATCTGTTTCTGCGCTGTACAACTCTATGAACCTAAGTTGCAGCAAGTTTTTTCTGGATAGTTTGCATGAATAAATTGGCTTCCAAACTTCCTCAAAACTTGAAATAGTCAGTACACTCGAAAATTACCTTTTCGGCTATAGCATGATTTGGATTGCCCAAGACACTATATCAATGCAAGATTTCTCATTCGTCATTGTCAATGTCAAAACAGAGTGCAGAAAGAAAATGAACACAAATGGTTCCAGGCATGAGGAAACTCGGTATGAAGATAGATTGGAGGAACTGGGCTGTCTCCTCAGAGAAGTAAAGGTTGAGAAGAGATGTTCAATTCAGGAAGGGACTGGACAGAGTAGACAAGAAAAAAAAAATTGTCCCACTTGCAAAAGGACTGAGAATGGGAAGACACAGATTTAAAGTAAATGGTAAAAGAAGCATAACAGATATGAGAAAAAAAATCTTCTAATGCAACAAGTGGTTCAGGTGTGGAATACACTGCCTGGGATGAAGGTTCACTTGGGACATTGAAATGGGAAATACAAACTTTTGTTTGAAAAAGGAACAAGAGACAAGGTTACGAGGAGAAGGCAGGAGGATGGTTCTAGCTAAACTATTCATTCAGAGAGTTGGTGCAAACACAATAGGCTGCACTGAAACAATTCTGTGACTTTGCAAAGATTCAAGCAAGGAACTTCCAAAACACTAGCCAAGTGTCTGAAGAAGTAGCCATAGCGGTGGAATGGAGCCCTGCAGAGGCAATGCGACATACTGCCTGCATGCATTCTGAGATGGAAAAGGCATAAGTAGTGTATGTTAGAACAGAGACAAGCTGAAAAGACCAGCAAGAAATGATTCCAAGTACAAGGAGGATGAGCTAAACGGTCATAAAATTCAATTTCTGATACCTAAAGAGATTTCACCATAAAACATCAAATATTAAAGGCATGGTTCAGATAAATCCTCAACATCATTTTTTAAGTAAGGCAGGACCACAGGAGTTGAAGGTCATAAATATTAATTGGTGAAATATAAATGTAGAATAAAGATGTGAAGACATTTCTCAAGTCAAGAGTGGTAAAGGCTTGGAATAATCTGTTTGGCACAGTTTTAGTAATATTCAAACACAGAGTTGAGTCTGCAGACTGGGTGACCACTTTGCAGAACATTTCCACTTAGTCCATAAAGATGACCCCGACCTTCCATGCACTTGGTGTTTGAACACATCTTGCTCCCATGCTGACATTGCTGTCTCAGGCCTGTAAGTGTTCCAGAAAATGCTGAAAAAATGGCACCTTTTCATTCACTTCATAGCTATAGGACTCGACATTGAGTTCCACAACTTCAGATGATGAACTATCCCTTCCATTTCCTTTCCTACTATCAGGTTTTGCTTTCTGCAGAGCTGATGTAAGTTCTGTTATTAGCACTTAATATTCACACTTAATCTGGATCTTAAGCTTTAGTCTGCAACCATTACTGCTCCGTTTGCCTTTAGTTCTGTGACATCTGTGGTTTCTAATCTTGCTGGCTATCTAAGCTTCCACTGACTTTCCCTTCCCATAGATTTCTTCAGTTTTGTCAGGCAGTCTTACTGAACACAAAACATTAACACCATTTCTTTCACCTCAGATGCTGCCAGACTTGAAATAAGGA
The DNA here is from genome assembly GCF_004010195.1 of Chiloscyllium plagiosum. Classification (NCBI taxonomy): domain Eukaryota; kingdom Metazoa; phylum Chordata; class Chondrichthyes; order Orectolobiformes; family Hemiscylliidae; genus Chiloscyllium; species Chiloscyllium plagiosum. Next base: position 5,695,163 of record NC_057729.1, on the reverse strand, counting down.
GAAACTTCTTTACTCAATGGATTGTGAATCTTTGCAATTTTCTATCCCAGACAAGTGTGCCTGTTTAATCATGAGTATTTTCAAGACAGAGGTTGATTGATACTTGAGTGCCAGGGAAATGAAGGTATAATTGTGAGAAGAGAGACATTATATTAAAGAATGACCAAGCAGGGTCATCCAATTGAATGACTTCCTCCTGTTGCTCCGGGTCCATTATGTTCTTATCCTTTCAGAAGCATTCCATATTCTAACAAATTAATCACATAAATAAATTTCTCCTTAGATTCACTTCTTTTTTCAAATTATCGTTAATCTGTGTTCTTCATCTATTAACTTTCTGCCTTTAGAATCAATTTCTCCTGATACCAAAATCTCTCACACCCTTGCATTAATCAAATTTCAAATAGCACCTTTACCATAGCAGCTGCACAGGACAGATTATCAAACAAGCTGAATAAGGGAAATCTTGGTCAAAGGCATAGATTTAATTGTCACTTTGAGTGGCCTAGTTTAATCATGGACAAGGAACAGAAATTTGTAAGCTAAGGCCATGTCTGACTAACTTTATTTAATTTTTGAAGCAGTAATAATTAGGTCAATGAGAGCAGCATGTTTGATGTGGTCTACATGGATTTTAGCAAAGCTTTTGACACAGTCTCACAAGTCAAACTGATTATTTTTAAAATGTTCTTCAGGGGTTGTGGACATGGTTTGCTCGGTCAGCATTCAATTCTCATCCTTAATTACTCTTTGCAGCAATTAGTTGCAACTGGTAGATTTGCTAGACCATATCAGAATGCAGTCAAAAGTCAAATACATCATATAAGTTCATGTTAAAATAGTTGCGTATTAAAATAACATCAGTAAATTAAAATTTCATGGAGGCAAATGGTAAGGTGACTACAACGTTGGTTTAGAGGCAGGAGGCATGAGGTAATTTCTGAACATTTGTTTGTGGACAGGAAAGTGGCAAACAATATTGAATCTGGGGAATGAGAAGCTATACGTTTGGGAAGGACAAGCCAGTCATGGGAATGGACAATACACAGTAAGATTCTGAAAAGTGTAGGGGAACAGAGGAACTTAGAAAATAGAACATAAAATGTAGAACATAGAACATGGGACATAGGACATTACAGTGCAGAACAGGCCCTTAAGCCCTCGATGTTGTTCCACTGTGAGACCAATCTGAAGCCCATCCAACCCACACTATTCCATTTTTGACCATATGTCTATCCAATGACCATTTAAATGCCGTTAAAGTTGGCGAGTTTACTCCTGTTGCAGACAGTGCACTCCACGCCCCTACTACTCTCTGAGTAAAGAAACAACCTCTGACATCAGTCCTATATCTATCACACCTCAATTTAAAGCTATGTCTCCTCATGCTAGACATCACCATCTGAGGAAAAAGGCCCTTGCTGTCCACCCTATCTAACCCTCTGATTATCTTATATGTCTCAATTAAGTCACCTCTCAACCTTCTTCTCTCTAATGAAACAGCCTCCAGTCCCTCAGCGTTTCCTCATAAGACCTTCCTTCCATACCAGGCAACATCCTAGTAAATTTCCTCTGAAACCTTTCCAATATTCTTCCTATAATGCGGTGACCAGAACTGTATGCAATATTTCACGTGAGGCCGCACCAGAGAAACACAATCCCTCTACCAAAAAAGCTAACACACCATATGCCTTCTTAATAACCCTATCAAACTGGGTGGCAACTTTCAGGGATCTATGTACATGGACACCGAGATCTCTCTGCTCATCTACACTACCAAGAATCTTACCATTAGCCCAGTACTCTGCATTTCTGTTACTCCTTCCAAAGTGAATCAGCTCACATTTTTCCCCATTAAATTCCATTTGCCACCTGTCAGCCCAGCTCTGTGGTTTATCTATGAATCTCTGTAACCTACAACATTCTTTGGCACTATCCACAACTCTAGCGACCTTAGTGTCATCGCAAATTTACTAACCCATCCTTCTATGCTATCATTCAGGTTATTTATAAAAATGACAAACAGCAGTGGACCCAACACAGATCCTTGCGGTACATTACTTTTACTAAACTCCAGGATGAAAATTTCTCATCAATCATCACCCTCTGTCTTCTTTCAGCTAGCCAATTTCTGATCCAAACACTAAATCATCCTCAATCCCATGCCCCCGTATTTTGTGCAATAGCCTACCACGGGAAACCTTATCAAACACCTTACTGAACTCCATATACACCTCATCAACTGCTTTACCCTCATCCACCTGTTTGGTCACCTTCTCAAAGAACTCCATAAGGATTGTGAGGCATGACCTACCCTTCACAAAACCATGTTGACTATCCCAAATCAACTTATTCCTTTCTAGATGATTATAAATCCTACCTCTTATAGCCTTTTCCAACACTTTACCCACAACTGAAGTAAGGCTCACTGGTCTCTAATTAGCAGGATTGTCTCGAGTCTTGTTCATGAACAAGGGGACATCATTTGCTATCCTCCAGTCTTCTGGCAATATTCCTGTAGACAATGACGACATAATGATCATAAGCCAAAAGCTCAGCAATCTCCTCCCTGGCTTCCCAGAAAATCCTACGATAGATCCCATCTGGCCCAGCAGTCTTATCTATTTTAAAACATTCCAGAATTGCTAACAGCTCCTTCTATGAACCTCAATCCTATCTAGTCTAGAAGTCTTATCTCAGTATTCTCCTCGACAACATTGTCTTTTTCTAGTGTGAATACTGATGAAAAGTATTCATGTAGCGCTTCCTCTATCTCCTCTGACTCCACACACAATTTCCCATTGTTATCTTTGATTGGCTCTAATCTTACTCGTGTCATTCTTTTATTCCTGATGTACCTATAAAAAGCCTTCAGGTTTCACTTGATTTTATCCGCCTACAATTTCTCATGCCCCCTCCTGGCTCTTCTTAGCTCTCTCTTTGATTCTTTCCTGGCTAACTGTAACGCTAAGTGCCCTAACTGAGCCTTCACATCTCATCCTAATATAAGCTTTCTTCTTCCTCTTGGCAAGAGATTCAACTTCTTTAGTAAACAACCGCTCCCACGGTAGCTGTTCCTTGAATAAGCTCCTCATTTCACTTCCTTCCCCATCCTATGCATCCTAATTGCACCATAATTGCCTTTCCCCCAGCATTAACTCTTGCCCTGCAGTATATACCTATCCCTTTCCATTGCTAAAGTAAACATAACTGAATTGTGGTCACTATTACCACAATGCTCACCTACCTCCAAATATAAAACCTGGCTGGGTTCATTACCCAGTACCAAATCCAATATGGCCTCACCCCTTGTTGGCCTGTCTACATACTGCTTCAGGAAACCCTCCTGCACACATTGGACAAAAACTGACCCATCTAAAGTACTTGAACTATAGTATTCCCACCCAATATTTGGAAAGTTAAAGGCCTCATAACAGCTACCCTGTCACTCTCGCGCCTGTCGAGAATTATCTTTGCTATCCTATCTTCTATACCTCTGGAACTATTCAGAGGCCTATAGAAAACTCCCAAAAGTGTGACGTCTCCTTTCCTGTTTCTAATCTCAGCCCATACCACCTCAGTAGACTAGCCCTCAAACATACATTCGGCAACCGTAATGTTGTCCTTTACTAATAATGCCACACCACCCCCTCTTTACCATCTTCTTGCATTGTTTCTTGACCACCTTATCCACCTGTCTTTGTTATCTTCAGGGTTCTGAGGAAACACTGTCAAGTAAAAACTGAATTGTGGTCACTATTACCACAATGCTCACCTACCTCCAAATATAAAACCTGGCTGGGTTCATTACCCAGTACCAAATCCAATATGGCCTCACCCCTTGTTGGCCTGTCTACATACTGCTTCAGGAAACCCTCCTGCACACATTGGACAAAAACTGACCCATCTAAAGTACTTGAACTATAGTATTCCCACAGGGCATGTACATGAGATATTGCTAGCTGATGGCAGTGCCAGTGAGAATCTCACATCATGCCCTTTAGGCTGATGGCAGTGCCAGTGAGAATCTCACATCATGCCCTTTAGGCATGATGTGAGATTCTGTTAAATGCAACTCAGCAGAACAGTTAGACATCAGGTAAACTCTACAATGAAATCAGAATATCAACCTGGCGACCTTAATGGTGGGCTCCAACATCTCAGCTCATGATCCCCAGGCACCAGCCAAATGCCATCCTACTCCATGGGTATTTTAATCCACCATCTGCCACCCAAGACCATCACAGCATCTTTCCAAAATCTTGGCAGGCCATTGGTGAGGCACATTGTGGGGAAGCAGCAGCAACTCGCATTGAGAAGGCCCCCACAAGGACTCAAGCCTGGACCCTGACAGACTGGACCAGGCTGCATCTCAGGGCTGCTCGCTCACTCTCTTAGCGCTCACTCGCTTAGCACCTACCTGCATGCTCACGTATCCATACCCTGCCTTGCCTCTTAGCATGTGGGCACTTCAGTCAGAGCTGAAGCCTGTTTAGGAGGTTATTAAACATAGAAAATCTACTTGTCTTGTTCGTCAGCATTGGAATATTCTGGATGGAGAACCATCTGAGCGAATGGCATGACCGATCAGCAATCAAACACCTACAACATGTGCCATTTCCTGTGCTGCAATCACATTCAACCAATCAAAACTGTCATAAACTGATTGGGGATGGCCCTCGATCAAGAAAGGCTACTGCCTGTCACGGAGTCCCAATACCACCATTCACAGGCAGAGATAGCACACAGGGTCCAGGGGCTCTGTCATGGTCAGTCATCCACTTGGGACACTCACAATTAGGAATCTGTCCCAGAACTGCCAGTCGAGGGAGTGTTCAGCAGTCAGTCCTGTACAGCCATGTCAGCAGTCAGGGGAATCACATATTCAGTTGGGCAGCTGCAAACTCATCAGTCAGGGTCTGAGGACTGATTTTTGATATTGGTCACAGGTCTAGGACAAATACAGTCCTGAGGGTATGTTGTTGATATTTCAGGAGTGTTTGAGGGAAGGGAAAGATGCATGAGGGGCAGAGGGGGTAGTTGTTGATTGTGACTACCACCACGATGCCCACAGGAATTGCATGAAGGACCAGGCTGGGCTACATCAACCTTTAATGCCAAGGTGAAGGAAGCAGGAAGGACAGCTGCAGACCAAGTTCAGTGTGGGATGGCTCCACGTTAAAGGCATGGGTGGAGATGGGTTAACAGGGTAGTGTGAGGCAATAGAGACAAGAAGCCTCTAGAGGGAGTAATGTAGCAACTTGGCCTGACCCAGAGCTGACAGGGTCCAGTGTGATCTGTGTTGCCAGTAATAACTTTCCTTTCTCTAGAGACAAACTGCTACTATTCAATGGCTGGAAGAGTGCCCAGAGTGGAGTGATGCTTTGGCGACCAAAAGTGTGCCATCCATGTTTGGTGGATGCCTCGACAAACATGCACCAAAACAAAACATGAAGCAGCCATTTCCAAAACACAGCTACACTGGATATGAAATCAAAGCATTGTCCATTTCTTACGCATTCAGAGTGACAGTGCTTAGGGGTCAGATGCTGGTCAAAAGTGTCTAGCTACATGCCATTGGAGTTTACAGATTGAACCCCAGCAATGGGGCCTCTCAGCATGTATGGAGTCCACATTAGGCCTGGAGCTTTTTGGCCCCAGCTCCACTTCTTGGGGATGAACAATGTGCAGTGCTGACGCAAGCCTTTATACACTGGATGTTGGATGAAAGCCCAGGGGCTGTAGGAATGGAACACATTTCTATCCCAGTGAATGGCTTCACAAGTGACTGGTGATCTGTGTAGGATCACGCAGTCACACTCCCACAATGCATCAGGATAGTAACCAATACCAACTGTGTAAGTCATACCATATCACTTCATTCTCCGTGATAGGGTCAAAAATGCAGCCCAAGCAGTAGGATTCAGGAACATAACTGACATCCCCTGGGTGCAGGGCACCATTAACTGTCCACATGTGGCACTGAGAAGGCTGTATCACAACACTTCAGAATTCACCAATAGGAAGGGGTTCCATTCCATCTGAGATCACCATTACCACTTCCTGGAGGTGTGGTGCTACCCCAGCAGCTGCCCCACTCCAACATCCTGGAGTATTAACATGTACCGGGTGTGTTTGGGGTATGTGTGCCCTATAGGCTGGTTATGGGTGGGGAGGGCAGTGATGCTGTGTAAGAGAAGGGCTATCTACAACAACCTGTGACCATGTTGTAACTTCCTGACTGATACATTGCTGTTGATTCCTTAGCCAGGGCAGTGGGGAGTGGACCTTGAGTCTGCTGAAGATGTGGGTCCATTCCTTAGACTGGTCTGGAGGTTCCCTCCAGTATAGTCCAGACCAAGTGTGCTGCACCATGATGATGCATTGTACTCTGCACAATTGGAGCAGGCAGTGATGCAAGCTCCTGGATGTACTGGAACTGGGTGAACACCAGCAGTTTTCCAATCAGGAGGATAAGGACATTGCGGTGGAGGAAGTTGACATTTTCCATGACAGAATTCAGGTGCAATGGCTGCTACAAGCTAGACAGAACTTCATTGATGCCTGCTTCTAAGTGATGAGAGCTGGGAGCAAGAGACAATTATTGGCTGTTACATTTGTAGGCCATAATGCCTCAATCTAGGTGGGAATGTAAAGATGCAGTTCAACCTCTGTCGGCTTAGTTTCTGTTCCAATTTGCATTCTGTAAATAAAAGTTCATGTTTGTGCTTGGAATCTTCTAGTTGTTTGTCTGTAATGTTCCTCTGTTGGACAATGACAAGCTGCAGGTCTACAGAGTATTGGGAACAGAGTAGCACTGCTTTGTGGGTGTACAGATGAGACGTACCCAGGGACAGGTCTGTGTTTACCATGGTGTTTAAACAGCAACGAAAGTGAAAGATTAAGATTGGATGTGAGAGAGCGTGGCCGCTGTACAATGACATTGGTGGTTTGAAGCAATTCCAACCCTTGACTGGGGTCACAGCAGCCTTTCATTGTTGGCACAGGTACAAGGTTGCTGGTCTATCAGTGGATGCCCATTGAGTGCCAACTTGTTCTGGGAATGTCTTGCCGGGTGCTAAGGTAGGATGTAAATCAGACGTAGGAGATAGGGTCATAGTGGGTAATTAATGTGGTAAGTTTGGCAAAATAGGGAAACAAAACTCACTAGGCCTCATGGCAAAAACAAAACTTCGACACAACCTGGATTTAGCCAATAGAAAGGAGAAGTTGTGGGAGTATTGCCAGTAATGTACCCACTCTAGGCCTTGGATCACAAGTGCCCATGCATGAGTGAGTAATGATGGCACTGAACTCTTAGGGTGGGAGCATGGAAAAGGGTAGTGGATGGAGATCAGCAACAGGATAGAAACAGACCCTTCAGTCCAACTCGTCCATGCCAATTATATAATCTAGTCCCATTTGCCAGCCCTTGGCCCATATCCCTCTAAACCCTCCCTATTCATATACCCATCCAAATGCCTTTAAAATGCTGTAATTGTACCACTTCCTCTGGCAGCTCATTCCATACATGCACTACCCTCTATGTGAAAGAGTTACCCCTTAGGTCCCTTTTATATCTTTCCCCTCTCACCCTAAGTCTATGCCCTCTAGTTCTGGACTCCCACACCTCAGGGAAAAGACTTTGCCTATTTCACCTCTCCATGCCCCTCATGATTTTATAAGCCTCTATAAGGTCACCCCTCACTCTCCAATGCTTCAGGGAAAACAGCCCCAGCCTACTCAGCCTCTCCCCATAGCAACTGGTCCATGACCGACGATGTCCAGACATTTTAATTACTCATTCAGATGTTTCTTGACTGTTGTGAGAATACCAGTGTCTCAGGCATCATGTTTCTACCTTTTACACCAATGTCCATTTGTTCCTCAGTAATCCTGAGGGACCTACCAATCATTGTACATGTCCCTTATTAGACTTCCCAAAATGCACCACCTCACACTTGTCAGCCATTGCTCTGCTCAATTTACCAGCTGATCAGTATCAGACTGCAGCCTGAGACCTTTGTCCTCATTGTTAACAAAAGCTCAGTTTTTGTGTCATCTTCAAACTTATTCATTATATTTTCTGCATTCGCATCCAAATCATTAAATTGCATAACAAACAGCAAGGGTCCCAACACTGATCCCTGTGGTACACCACTGGTAAAAGGCTTCCAATTACAAAAATAACCCTTCACCATCACTCTCAGCCTCCTATTTGTGAGCCAATTTTGGATCCAATTTGGCAACTTGCCTTGGTTCCCATGGCCCCTCACATTTTGGACCAGCTTTCCTTGTCAAAGGTCTTACTGAAGTCAATACAAACCACATCAACAGCACAGTTCTCATCAACATATTTAGCCACCTTTACAAAAAACTCAATTGAATTAATCATACAGGATTTCTTTCTAATAAATCCGTACTAACTATCCCCATCGATCCCTGCCTTTCTAAGTATTGATTAATATGGTCTTTCAGAACTTTTTCTAATAATTTCTCTGATCTCAGACTAACTGGTCCGTAATTACCTGGCCTATTGTTGCTGGCTTTCTAAAACAATGGAACAATTAACTAACCTCTCTCTCATCATGTGTTCATTCCAGACTGGTGTCATCTCTTTTATTGGTGTCAGAATTGTGTGAACACAATTGACATGAATCTCATGATGCCCCAAAGATATTTCAGTAATATTTAATTGGAAATACCATGAGATGTGCAGTAGTCATGAACTATGTTGCATAATGATAACCAAAGTCCCTCATCAATAATTCTGGAAATTTGCCTCTGCAGCTGAGCTCCCCATCATAATCCGCTTATACTGAGGCTTGACCTGAAGGAGAGCTGTCAGAGTGGGATGGAGCGATGGTGCTGCTGAGGGGGCACTATATGATTGAGGGTCTGGTAGAGTGGGAGCACGGTTGTTACACCTCCACTGCATCCATTACCATGTCACAGCTCAAGACCTCAGAATGTCAGCTCGCCTACCCCACATAGGATTCCATCCTGATCTGCATTTGGCAAGTCTTGCTCTGCAGTCTCTGCAGGGCCTGGTGTTGTACCCACATCTGGAGATTTTGAACAAACTTCTCTGGGCTGCAGGAGGGCTGCCAGCTGCAATTCTGTCCAATCTCCTGAGGGGGCAGACATGAGCATTGCTCTGAGGGCTGGTAAACAGCATGGGCAGGAATTCCAACACTTCCAAGACTGTCAGGAGAATTCTCACTCACAACAGGAGTTGCTTGGGTTGGAGCAGTAGAAAGTAAGTGTGATCATGGGGAACTCATTTTAACCTTAACTCTACTTTCCAGCATTAGTCTTTCATCCTCTTGGTAATCAAGAATCTAGCCAAATTTTCCTTAAAAGCATTAAAGGTTGCGCAGTTTCTGTCATGTAAGGTTTTATGTTATGCTTTTTGATTATTGAGGAGGCCAGAACAGTATGCATGGTCAAAGGTATGGATAAAATAGATGTAGAGCGGATGCTTCCTCTTGTGGGACATTGTAGGATGAGAGTCATAGTCTTAGGATAAGGGATGGTAAAAACAATGACTGCAGATGCTGGAAACCAGAGTCTAGATTAGAGTGGTGCTGGAAAAGCACAGCAGTTCAGGCAACATCCGAGGAGCAGGAAAATCGATGTTTCGGGCAAAAGGCCTTCATCAGGAATACAGGCAGAGTGCCTGAAGGATGGAGAGATAAATGAGAGGAGGGTGGGG
>NC_057729.1:5619369-5681496 GCF_004010195.1 Chiloscyllium plagiosum | reverse complement strand
CCTGCTCCTTGACCTGCTGCACTTTTCCAGCTCTGATCTCCAATCCTCACTTTTTCCTGTGGGAGGAAACTAGAGCACTCAAAGGGAACCCACACAGACACAGGGAGAATGTGCAAACACTACATAGGCAGTGATCCAAGGTGGGAATTGAACCCAACTCCCTTTTACTGTGAGGCAGCAGTGCTAACCACTGAGCCACAGCTGATTGAGTAGTTCCTTGCCTTTTATTCACCCCATACCTACAATCCTGTGCATTGCAGGTAATTAGACATCAAATCTTTAGCATAGAATTCCCGAAGTTCTGAGTGAAAAAACTCTCCCCGTCTTGAACCTCAGTGTTACCCTTTATTGTTAAATCATGACCTTTGGTGCTAAGCTTCCAAACATCGACACTTTGTCCCGTTCAGTATTCCATATGTTTCAATGAGACCTCTTCTCATTCTTTGAAACTCTAGATAATGTATGGTTTGCCCAATCTCTCTTTGTAGGACATTCAAATCATCTGATAAATCTTTGTTACACCTCCTGTCTGCTGATGATATCCTTTCTGAAAAAAGGAAACCAAAACTGCAGACAGTACTCCCTTGTGCGGTTTAATTAAGCTCCTATACATTGATTTTTGTATTCAAATCCTGTCGTAATAAAGGCTAACATTCCATTAACCTTCCTAATAGCTAGTTGCATCTGCAAGTTATACTTCAGTGACGTATCAAATAACACCAGATCTCTTGATACATTCGTCCTTTGCAACCACTTATCATTTAAAAAACACTCAATGCATTTGTTTTACTACCTGCTATAACTCATTGAGGTAGTGTACTGGAAAGAAAGTCTACTATTCCTGGAATCACCAAAACAGTTAAAGGTTTTATAAAAGTAAGCAAAATTCTTCAATTGTCCTTTCCTTTAAACCAAAAGTGACAAAAGGAACAGGTTAGGTTTCTGTACTTAACAAGAATTATTATTTATTTCAAATAAATAGATTCTAGTTACTGGTAAATAGTTATGAACTGTTGAGTATAACTCTATTGGATAAACTCTAATGCTCTCATCTAACTCCCTCTACACACACACACACAGATGGACATAAACATAGATTGACAAAAAAAAGGTAGGTGTTACTGTTGGAGGGAAAGAATGGGAAGACAAACCAATGATCCCTGTTCACAGGGTACACTGAAATGATGCTTTTTGCTTGATATATCTTGTTAGTCCTTGACCTTCCTTCCTTCTCCAGGTACTTTCACTTGCTGAGAGAAGGCAACGAATGATTGGTTCAACTCATAAAGTCTATGGCTTTCTGGTTAAAAGCCACAGCTTACAGCAACTGATGGTGGGAAATAAATTGGTTTTCTGCAGGTTTGAGGTAGTTTTACTATAGAGAAAAGACAGCCTTTATTTTGTTTTCAAAGATTCAGTGACTTCCAGCTGTTCAGCTACATGGAAGCCTTGCACATAGTTCCTGGTAGACAGAAAGCCTTTGTCATTGATAACCACCCACCATTCCAAGACCAGCCACTTGTAGCCAGATGAATCCCATTTTGTACATACCCCTTGGTTCCAATTTATCTGCAATTAAACATTCCACCAGTGCATGAAAAAAACAACAGAGTAAACATCACTGACAATGAGTGTCAGGTTGCTTTTAAAACATATAGTCATCCTTTCTACAATCCTTGACTTTTAAAGCAGTCACCTTTCAGATCACAATGAAAACTATAGCAAAATAAAAAAAGATGTGGCTTATAAATACCAAATCCTCACCTTTTTCCACACAACATGCCATCAGCCATTTACTTGCCCTTTCACTAAGCCTGTCCAAATTCTCTTGAAACCACCTTACGTTTTCCTCATAACGTACAAAGTTTTGTATTATCCATAGATTACATTTTGTCTGAATTCCAAATCATTGGTGTACGTTGTGAACAAAGGTCATGCTTTCAAGGTAAGAGGCGAAAAGTTTAAGGGGGATACATGCGGCAAGTACTTTACACAGAGGGTGGTAGGTGCCTGGAACGCGTTGCCAGCAGAGGTGGTAGAGGCAGGCACAGTAGATTCAATTAAGATGCGTCTGGACAGATGCATGAGTAGGTGGGGAGCAGAGGGATACAGATGCTTAGGAATTAGGTAGATAGGATAGTGAAGAAGGTGATTGGTATGCTTTATTTTATTGGTCAGAGTATTGAGTACAGGAATTGGGAGATCATGTTGCGGCTGTACAGGACATTGGTTAGGCCACCGTTGGAATATTGCGTGCAATTCTGGTCTCCTTCCTATCAGAAAGATGTTGTGATACTTGAAAGGGTTCAGAAAAGATTTATAAGGATGTTGCCGGGTTGGAGGATTTGAGCAACAGGGAGAGGCTGAACAGGCTGGGGCTGTTTTCCCTGGAGCGTCAGAGACTGAGGGGTGACCTTATAGAGGTTTACAAAATTATGAAGGGTATGGATAGGTAAATAGACAAAGTCTTTTCCCTGGGGTGGGCAAGTCCAGAACTAGAGGGCATAGGTTTAGGGTGAGAGGGGAAATGTATGAAAGAGACTTAAGGGGCAACTTTTTCACACAGAGGGTGGAATGTCTATGGAATGATCTGCCAGAGGAAGTGATGGAGGCTGGTACAATTGCAACATTTAAAAGGCATTTGGATGGGTATATGAATATGAAGGGTTTGGAAGGATATGGGCCGGGTGGTGGCAGGTGGGACTAGATTGGGTTGGGATATCAGGTTGGCATGGACGAGTTGGACTGAAGGGTTTGTTTTCATGCTGTACATCTCTATGACTCTATGATGCTATAATTGGGCGACAGGTTTAGACAGTAGATTTAGATTGGCTCAGGCTTGGAGGGCCGAAGGGCCTGTTTGTGGGCTGTAAATTTTCTTTGTTGTTTGTGGTCCAAGTACTGATCCTTGTGTTACCCCATTAGGCACAGCCTGCCAGCAAGATAATTGTCCATTTATTCTTACTGTCTGTTTTCTGCCTCTTAATCATTAATTCATGCAAGTAAATTACAAACGTTAGATTTTTTTTTTTCTAATGATCCTCCGCTGAGAGACTTTCTCAAAGACTTCTAAAAATCTAAATACAATATACTATGTGAATTGAAGGGTTCTTGTGATGCAGTGGTAGTGTCCCTACCTTGAGGCTGTATGCTGTAACATAAAAGTCAGAACTGTGGATACTAGAAATTAGAAACAAAAATAGAACTGAGTGGAATAACTCAGCAGATAACACGTCTGAGCAGCAGGTCAGGCAGCATCCGAGAAGCAGGGCTTATGCCCAAAACATCGACTCTCCTGCTCCTCAGATGCTACCTGACCTGCTGTGCTTTTCCAGTGCCACACTTTCCGACTCTGACTCTCCAATATTGCAGTCCTCACATTCTCTCAACACGTCTGAGCAGGTGGTTACTTTCACAAAAAACTTCAAGTTCATCAATTACAGTTTCCCATTAGCAAATCCTTAGCAGCCCAATCTGATCACTGTCATCCAAATGTGTGCTTATTCCATCCTTTATAACAGATTCCAGCATTTTTGCTATAACCGATGTAAGGCTAGCAGACCTGTAATTCTTCGTTTTCTCTCCCTCTCCCTTCTTAAATAGTAGAGTGACATTTCTACTGTATAACCACAAAAATCACTGCATTGTGTAAAGAATTTTGAAAAATAATTACCAGTGCATTGACTCATTCCATAGCCACCTCCTTAAGACAGTTAAGACCGTCAGATCCTGAGGATTTATCAACTTTCATCCCCATTAATTCCTCCAATGTGATCTTCCTACTAAATCCAATTTCTCTGAACTCCTCAGTCTCCCTAGCCACCTGGATCATCATTTCTGGGAGATTGCTTCTATCTTCCTCAGTGAAAACAGACACAAAGTAATTATTTACCTTCTCTGCCATTTCTCTGTTCTTCATTATAAATCACCCTGACTCTGTCTTTAATCGATCCTCATTTGTGTTATCCTTTTTATGTATCTATAGAAACTTTTGTACCGTCCAAAGACTGTGTACCACCATCTTCTACGGGGCAATTAGAGATGAGTAATAAATGTTAGTCCAGCCAGTGATATCCATATTCTATGAATAAATAACAAACATCTTCCCAGTACAATTCTTCATTGAGTCAGAGGTATAGGACTGCATTAGAATTTAACCACCAGCTGCACTGTATAAGACATTATTTCTGACACTTTGAAAATATCAACAGCTGACTTGTCTAGCATCAGACAATGTTCACCAGACAATCTCCGTTGTGCAGTTAATCAGTCACCATGACCCAGATGAAGAACAGGAAGATCTGAATAATTATATTTTATGTTCTTGATTTTCTGAATACCCTGAGAGTGATTGACCTCACAGAACTATGATGCTAATGCATTCGCAAAGTGAGAGTACCACGATTGAAGAGATTTTATAGAACATAGAACAGTACAGCACAGAACAGGCCCTTCAGCCCACGATGTTGTGCCGACCACTGATCCTCATGTATGCACCCTCAAATTTCTGTCATGATTTGGAGATGCCGATGTTGGACTGGGGTGTACAAAGTTAAAAATCACACAACACCAGGTTATAGTCCAACAGGTTTAATTGGAAGCACACTAGCTTTCGGAGCGACACTCCTGATGAAGGAGCGTCGCTCCGAAAGCTAGTGTGCTTCCAATTAAACCTGTTGGACTATAACCTGGTGTTGTGTGATTTTCAAATTTCTGTGCCCATATGTATGTCCAGTAGTCTCTTAAATGTCCCCAATGACCTTGCTTATTTGTAATCAATAAATATGCTACTGTGCTCCCTCTGTAACTATTGCTCACAATTCAGTTCCTCTGAATTTCTAAGCATGTTTTACCTTTTGGTTCATGGAGTATACATAAATTACTCCATTCTGAGCTCTTTTATATTTGTCTTTTCCTTTAGGACGACCTTCGTAACCACACCTTCTGGATGTCTTGCAGTATGGCCAGCTTTTATTGGTGCTAGTTTTCATATCATGACTTTCTCAGTATGTATCTGAATGTCATTTTACATGTAAAATGTTCTGAATGGACATTTGTAATGTCTAAGTACACCAGTGTTGAGCTTATTATACATCACTCTGGAACTCAAAAGTGAGTTCAACTGCTTTAACTGTAGTTTCTGCTCCCATTCTCTTTGATAATAGGTGCTGGTAACAATTCTGCTGTTTACCTCCACTGCACCCAACTTTAATTCCTCTCTCATTTTCCCTTCATCTTTTAAATGGTAACTCAGTTTCTCTTTCCACGGATGTTCCTTGATCTGCTGAGTTTAGAACCTGTTCTGCTTTCATTCAGATTTCTGACAGTCCTGTATGCTGATTTTATTAGGCTGAAAAACGTCAGATCTGAAATTTCCAAACTCTGTTAGGACATATCTCGTTGTAAAACAATCATTTAGGTTTAACATGTCTTATGAGAATGAAGTAATTTGAAAAGTGTCACAGTGCAACCCACTTACCAAAATTAAAATCATTAAAAACTGCAATATGTTTTGAATTTCACCATTTGTGTGATGGCTTGTAAAGTTGAAGCCATGAAAGGCTTTTGCACTAATGAATTGACAATGTTACAAGAGGACAATGTTAACCAGAACAAAGTTGTTGCTATTTTTGAATTTTACTGATTAGTTTTGTGACACACATTGACCATTGCTACAGCAGAGCTCAATGCTATACGCTTGAGGTTTCCCATGGTTTGACAATCTGCTAAAGTTTAATAGACCTCCTGATAATGCAGTTCCTAATTGTGCAGCTGAGTCTTCTTTTTAATTCATCACCAGAATCCAGGTTGCTGCCGGCAAAGCCATCATTGGTTGCTTATCTCGTGTTGTCCCTGAAAAGGAGAAACTCAGAAATCACTTGACACCAGGTTCTAGTCGAACAGATTTGTTGGAAATCACAAGCTTTCAAAGCGCTGGTCCTTCATCAAGTGAAGACACTTCACCTGACAGAGGAGCAGCGCTCCAAAATCTTATGATTTCATATAAACCTGTGGGACTATAACCTGGTGTCGTGTGACTTCTGACTTTGTCCACCCTCGTCCAACACCGGCACCTCCACATTATGTCCCTGAGAACGTAATGTTGAGCCATCCTTGTGACACTACAATCTGAGCAGTGAAGGTAAACTCATAGTTCCAGTATTTTGTCCACTATAAGTGAGGGAATGGCAAGGTGCTTCCAAGCCAGGATGTGTGTAACTGGAAGGACAAATTACAGGAGGATGGAGTTCTCCTGCAGTGCTGCCCTTAGCCTTCTGAACAGAGTGAATAGATTTTAAAAATGCTATCGAAGGAGTCTTGGAGAGTTGCCATACTCTTGTGTTTACACATTCCTTGATTGTATGTTGGAGACAGTGAATGTTTAAGATAGTTCATAGGATGCCATTTCAGGTTTAACCTGAATGGTATCAAGTTTCTACAGTTTTGTTACAGTTATTCATCATACTCTTCATGTAGCTGGTACACAGGAATTGAGAAGTTAGAAGTTAAATTATTAGCTGGAGAATTCCCATCCTCTGACCTGCTTGTGGTGCTTGTAGACTGATGGGGTGATAATTCATTGGGTTGCAATGACCTGCTTCTCATAGATCTAAATACCTCGGGAATTTTTCACTTTATCAGGTAGATGCCAGTGTTGCAGTTGTACTGAAAACAGCCTTGCTAATTCTGAGGCAGAACTTCTTTAGTGCTACGTTTCGGGAATTTAGTGACGGTACTCTATCCAGCCTTCAGACTTTTCTTGACATTATGTGAAGGTAATCAAATTGACTGAAGACTGATCTCTGCAACAATGGCAACCTTCAGAAGTGCATTCTTGTTTGATGATGTTTCCACTGACGTCAGCCTTTCCTTTTACACTCATGTGATAGACTCCGCCATCAACAATGATGGGGATTTTCATGAAGCCTCATCCTTCTACAAGTTGGCTAAGTCTCCATTAAAATTCACAACTGGAAGTGACAGGGCTTCAGAGCTTTGATATGATCCACTGAATGTGGGATTTCTCAGCTCTGTTTATAGCATTTTGGCTTTGGTTAATGTGCATACAGTCCTGCGTTGCAGCTCTACCAGCGTTGTTACTCACATCAGATTCTACTCTCCTTCAATATTCATTAAACCAGGAGTGATCCCTGGCTTGGTGGGAAGGGTAGAGTAAAGGTATGTGGCTGTAAATTGTAGTGGAATGTAATGCACCTACTACTGTTGGCAATGCAGTTTTAACCAGGAAACTAGCTTCAGAAGAATTCTGCAAATCCATGCTATCCTGTGTAAGTGTAGAAAGCTTCTAGAAAACCCTATTAGATATTTTATAAACATTTCATTCCTTTGACATCTGATTTTCATCAGCCCACATGTAATTTATGTCTACTTTTTCAATCCTTTTCATAATTTGAATGATTATCAGGCTGCACCTGAGCCTTCGCTTCTCGAATAACAACATCCTTGACACATGAAATGGAAGCTCCAAAGAACAGATGTTTCTGGGGTGTTTGTCTACTGATCCCTCAAACGGCAGGACAAGTTAATAAGATATTTGAGACAACACACAGGGCATATACCTTTGCCAGTCGTAGTATAGATTATAAGAGCATGGAGTTATTCTGGAGTTGTACAGGACTTTGGTTCAGGCACTGCTGGAGTCCTGTGTGCACTTCTGTCACTGCATTACAGAAAGATGTGATTGCTAAGGAGAAGGTGCAGGGAAGATTCACCAGGACGTTTCGTAGACTGAAGCAGTTTAGCTATAAAGAGAAGTTGGTTACGCTTGGGTTGCTTTCTTTGGACTAAAAAAAGTTGAGAGGGGACCTGATTGAAGTGTTTAAGGTTATAAGGGGCATGGAGAGAGTGGATAGAAAGTAATGGTTCCTCATAGTTGAAAAGTCAATAACAAGGGAGTATGATTTCAAGTTGAAAGGCAGGAGATTTAGAGGAGCTTTGAAGCAACTTTTTTTTTCTGCTGGGAGTGCGGTATGTACTGCCTGAGAAAGTAGCTGAGATGGAAACCTTAAAACCTTCAAAACACACTTGCATGAGCACTTGGAAAATCATAACATTCATGACTATGGGAAAAGTGCTGGAAAGTGGGACCCGTGTAGATTGAGAGTAATTTCTTGTCGATACAGACGTGATGAGTCGAAGGATCTTTTCTATACTGTGTGATTCTATGTCTCTATGATGAGCTATGATTATAATCACTATCAAATGAACTGCATTCAGTCAAGTGCCTCTGTGGATTAGACTCCAATTTTGTCTTTACCAAATATCTTTCAAAGCATACACTCCAGTACAAGGTTTAGATTAGAGTGGTGCTGGAAAAGCACAACAAGTCAGGCTGCATCTGAGGAGCAGGAAAATCGATGTTTCGGGCAAAAGCCCTTCATCAGGATTTGCCCGAAACGTCGATTTTCCTGCTCCTCGGATGCTACCTGACCTGCTGTGCTTTCCCAGCACCACTCTAATCTAGACTCTGGTTTCCAGCATCTGCAGTCCTTGTTTTTACTCCAGTGCAAGGTGCTGACCCACAGCTTGTGTTCACAGCCCTGGATATTAGAAACATGCCGAATATGTCAGAGAGCTTGCGGGAAGGATGCCGGTTAAACTTCTGTGTATTTAACTCTGAAGACAGCCATAAATTAATCTGGCATTGATCACTTACAGTTGACATCTCTACCTAACCACAGGAATGAGATAAGGAAGCCATCATTTTTGAAATGACTCACATCATCTCTCAGAATCCCAGAATCTTTCACTGCACTTGGATCGATCATTCCTGCCTGCAGAGAGCATGTACCTTTTAATAAAAGTTCTAATATCAAGCAGTTGCATCTAATAAAACTCAATGACGGCCGACAATACTAGTCTGAAATCTCTGAGGCATTCAGTTATGAGAAACAATATCATAATTCCTTTAAAAGTCAGCCAGTAGAATTGATTTGTGAGTTCATTCATGTGGGTCAAAGAATTATGACTATGATGCTACAGATACTGACAGTGAACTACTTTTGGGCTCATGGACTGGATTGTACCAATCATATAATCCAAATAAGTTTTAAAACAAATATCAAAGGTTTGGAGATGTCTACAGCACAGAAAAAAAAGGTCATTTGGCCATTGAGTCTGTGCCAGTCAATATTAAGCACTTTTTGTTGTTCATTTGTGGGACATGGGCATCGTTGGATGGCCAGCATTTATTACTTGCCCTTAGTTGCCCTTGAGGAGGTGGTGGTCGGCTGCCTTCTGGAACAGCTGCAGTCCACCTGCTGTGGGTTGACCCATAATGCCATTAGGGAGGGAGTTCCAGGATTTTGACCCAGTGACAATGAAGGAACAGTGATCTGTTTCCAAGTCAGGATGGTGAGTTGCTTGGAGGGGAACTTGTAGGTGGTGACGTTCCCTTGTATCTGTTGCCCTTGTCCATCTAGATGGAAGTGATCGTGGGGTAGGAATTTGTTGCCTGAAGATCTCAGGTGAATTTCTGCTGTGCATTATGTTGATAGTACACACTGCTGCTACTGAGCATCGGTGTTGGAGGATGGTATGTCTGTGGAAGTGGTGCCAATCAAATGAAGTATCAATCTTCGTGAGTGTTTTTGGAGCTGCATCCATCCAGGCAAGTGTGGTAATTATTATCCTACCTTCGCCCTACCGCCATCACTGTCACCCACCTATCACCATCTCACCTACCTTTCCCCTAGCCTCACTCCCCCATTTATCTCTCAGCCCCTTTCCTCCTCCCCAGTGCTGAAGAAGGGTCCTGCCTGAAACGTCGACTCTCCCGCTCCTCAGATACTGCCTGGCCTGCTGTGCTTTTGCAAGCACCACATGTTATCCACTCTGATTTCTCCAGCATCTGCAGTCTTGACTTAAATAATTGTTAACCCTAATTAATCTTAATTAATTATATTAGTCTGAATTAATCTTATCAATTATTCCAATCCCATTTTCCACCACACTCTGGGTGAAAGAAATTATCCTCACTTCGCCTCTATACCCACTGTCCCTTACCTTATATCTACAACCCGGTCATTAATCCCTCAACATGACTAAAACACTTCTTTCTGTCTACCCTATCTATACCTCTCATAGATTTATGTCCCCCCACCCCTCCCCCCCAGTCTTGCTTTGATTAGCTGTAAGTAATACATATTATAAATCATACATACTATATACACCCAGGTGTAACCCAGAGTGTAAATAGGCTGCTTATGCATAAATATGATGCATTCTAGAGATAACCCAAAGCAGTTCCATATTTTATAACAGTTTCAAGAAAATCTCTTGATATATATTGAAGTTAGGAGACCAAGAGGGTGGGTGGGGAAGACAAAATGGAGAGTTCAATCCCTGGAGTATCTCTCTATTTTCTTTCAATGATATAGGTTTAGGGTAAGCACATAGTTTATATTCAGGTGTTAAATCTGATAATCTGGAGTGTGGTAGCATATCACTGTGGTTTTTTCCTTTGTACTTGTGCACTGTGGTCTGTTCTGAGTGACCACAGTCACACACGAGAGAGGTTTTTTTTTATAATTTTCCATATGAGCACCAAGTACAGTTTAATATTTCTCTTTTAAAATATTGAAGCCAGAGATTTTCTGCATTGGTTCTGCACAAGGTACTTATTTGTGTCTCCCTATGAAATCCATTTGCAGGCTTCATCAGGGCATAGGTTGTATTTTTGAAACATAAGTGCATGGGTCTAAAAGCTCCTGCAGAGCATCATACAGCAATTGAGGACATTGTTGAGTAGCTTGTGAATGGAGAGATCTTTATATCGCTCGATTCAGTGGATCAACTTTTTTTTCAGCAGAGTAACAATGAATGGAGGGAGAGATAAACTAAAATACAGGCAGGCAGAATGTTGGCATCAACGTGAGAATCCCAGTGGGCAGGTGGCTATCCCCAAACTGAATGTGACTACTTCTGGGCTATGTTCAAGGACCGTACTTGGTTACAGAATACATGAGGAGAAAGTGAGGTCTGCAGTTGCTGGAGATCAGAGCTGAAATGTGTTGCTGGAACAGCGCAGCAGGTCAGGCAGCATCCAGGGAACAGGAGAATCGACGTTTTGGGCATAAGCCCTCCTTCAGGAATTCCTGAAGAAGGGCTTATGCCCGAAACGTCGATTCTCCTGTTCCCTGGATGCTGCCTGACCTGCTGCGCTGTTCCAGCAACACATTTCAGCTACAGAATACATGAGGCTACTTGCTGATGGTCCTGAGCTTGTCATACTAGATTCTCAACCAGGCCAATCCTCTTGGAAGGTAGATTTTTTGGGTGGTTTGTATCCAGGTTTACTCCAATCTATGTTGGACATGTCACATCACACAATGTGATCATAGAAAGTCACTTCCAGGGTATGCTGTTCAGATTCTTGTTATCAAGATGAAATGCAATGGCAGCTGATCTTTTGGGGTTTTAGTCAAAGTTCCATTTCCAGAAATATTAGGCTAAAGTGTTTAGGTACTTATTCAATGTACAGTCAATATTGTTCAAGTTTCTCTTGTGCTGCAAGGTCAAGGTTTCTCTGATATGCAAACTTATATACCCCTTTTAGTGTCACGTCCCTCCTGGAGGTATAGAAGAGCTTTGACTTGAGTACAGAGGCCTGTGGCCACTCAATGTTGAGATGATTTAGCCACCCACATGCTTACCAACATTCAAGGCAATTGAAATGGAGTTATAGCTGGTATTAGAAGGGAAAGTCAGCTGCTGTTTTACTGCTGATCTTTGTTCAGAGGCCTCCACTAGAAATGATCACAAATTTGAGTCAGGTTCTGATGGGACCAATCAGCTTTCTGACATTTGCATATTAACAGCAATTGCTTGGGTAAGACACCAGAGAGTAATCAATGTCATTGGAATGAAAGGTGTAGTTCTCATCAGAATGTCATGGGCTTTTCATTCTGCTTTTGTTAGCATCATCTCCCCACCCTACAAACCAGTGAGAAATTTGCAGGCTTTGTGATAAAATTATGTAAACCGATTAATGATCTACAGAGTGCTTGGGTTTTCCAATATATTTGAGAGATTAAACTTATTAATAATCGCAAAACTGAGAAGGGATCCTAATACTTGAAAGAACAGGTAGAAAATGATCTTGCTTTAAAAGCCCCTACACATTACAAAGAAAATTATTGTTATGCAATCACAACTACCATTTTTATAATACAAGCTCGCGCACTTTGTTTTGGAGGGCGGGGGAGTGGTGTTGAACAGTGTCTGGGAGTGGGCGGGGGTGGTGTTGGAGGCGGGGGCTCATGCGCTTTGTTATGGGGAGGCGGGGACAATGTTGGACGGGGCTTAGGGGGTGGATGGGGTTTGGGAGGTGGGGGCGGGGGGCAGTGTTGGTGACGGGGTCTTGCGTGCTGTGCACTTCTGCAGTCTCCTGAACAGGGAGCAGACTTTAAAATCTCCGAGCCCCAGAGGAAAGGCATTTAATCAATTAACCAAATAATCGATTATCCAAACGTAATAGTGCCCGCCCATCTCGTTCGGATAATCGAGGTTCCCTTGTATATGAAGACAAATTAAAAGTATCCAGATGATTTATTGATGTGTATACTGACTTTGATATCTGTCAGAGAGGAATACATGTCACATGAGCTTTTGCTTATGTTGGAACTGGCATTACTCTTAACCTTCCACTTAGTTGGACTGAAATTTTAGCAAAGAATTAAATCATTCAAGCAAGCTGGTCAGAACAATTTTGCTACTTGGGGTTAAGTATCTTAATGTAACCAGCACTCAGCAGTATTGAGAAGATTTGTGGCTCATGTAGAAGGTTTGGATGTAAGTTTGCTCGCAGAGCTGAAGATTCGTTTTCAAACATTTCGTCACCATACTAGGTAACATCTTCAGTGAGCCTTCGGTGAGGCATTCATATTATTGTTTAACATAGTCAGGAAGAGTCCCAGCTCATTGGGTAAGGTAGTCTACCAATGCCAGGTAACCAGAGGAAAACTTTGACCTAATGGTAACACTCCCTGAAAAGGAAGGTACTGGGCCCAAACTTCATTCCTAACAGTCCCATTTAGTGCAGGCTGCAGTGACAATTCTGAGTTTACATTCACAAAACTATTTGATTCTCCCCTTTATGTTATAGGATTAACCAGCCTACTAACTACTACACTCTTCACATCAGACTGTTACTCAACCTATCGTTACTTCTCACTGATCCCTAGAAAGAATACAAAACAAAAGAAGAACCTACCATTGTGTTCAGAGCAGTACTAGCTAAGAGAGCTCACTTACTGGTTTGTTCTATTTGCTTCTTAAGCTGGTAATTCTCTGCAAACAATAGAAAAAAAGCAATTTTTAATAACGATCAATAAAAATCGTGGAATGTGGTGGTAGAGTGGCAATGTCATCAGGTTAGTACTCCAGAATCTCAGGTTCATGTGTAAAGGACATGAGCTCAAAACCCAGCAGGGTAAATGGTTAAATCTGAATTCAGTGAAAATCTAGCAAGTAAAAGCTAGTCTAATGGTAATTTTTGGAGAAATTAGCCTTATTATGTATTGTAAAAGTTGTTAAGGAAGTTTAGTACTTGATGTTGTTTGTTGTAAAAGTCCGGGTTACTAATATCCTTCAGCAAAGAAAATCTGCCATCCTTACCTGGTCTAGTTTACATGTTATTCCACACCTACAGCAATATAGCTGATCTTCAACTGCCCCCTGGGCAATTAGGGAAGCATAAATGCTGCCTAACCAGTGGTGCCAATAACATGTATGAATAAAAAAGGATAATTTTCAACTGTAAAACCAATAGGAACATTGCAATGAGCTTTTTTTGGGGGGATCCACCATAATTTTGTCAGAATCATGGCCTGGCTTAGGCAATACTGAGTCTCCCATTGAGTTTAGCCAGGCTCTGGTGAGAAAAGCTATGCCTAACAGCTCCCTGACAGTCAGAGGCAGCACTAGCTGCATTATCAAGACTGCTGGCCAGTGCTGGCATTACCGTGAGGGCTAGCACAAGGATTATCAATGGAGCCCTAGTAAGTGGGGAAGGAAGCAGGTCTTTGGGAGTGCGACACTGGTGGGAAGGCCAGATGGAAGTCACAAGCAAGGGCAGGAATTACCTTCCCATGGCCTGCCTACTACTTCCCAATGCTGGATCCCTCAGAGTTCTCTGAGTGATTGTCCTGCACAAAAGCTTCCCCCACTGGCCACTGGGAGAATTGTGGTAATTGTGTGACAAGGTCTTAAGTAGTTACTTATATGTATTTATTGACCTCCAGGCTGGGGAGCTTATTACCACCCTTACAAACCAGATCTTGATCAGAGGATTGGGGAACATATTAAATGTTGTTAGAAGTTCCCCCAGAGGTATCTGGGTTCTGCCAGGATCTTCCTCGGGTAGTTTTACATCTAATAGCAATCTACAGGGTTTACTACCATTAAATGGTGAAAGATTAACTACAATACGTCTTCAGCAGAAGAGTCAAGTGCTTGAGTAAAAGAGTCAAGTACTTGAGCAGCAAGATGGGGTTGAAGGGTTTAAGCTATAGGAAGAGGCTGAATAGGCTGAGGATATTTTCCCTGGAGAATCAAAACCTTATAGAGGTTTATCAAACCATGAGGGGCATGAATAGTGTGAATGGCCCAGGCCTGTTTCCCATGGTAGGAGAGTCCAAAACTATAGGTTTAAGATGAGATGGGAAAAATTTAGAAAAGACCGTCGGGGCAACTTTTTCATGCAGGGGGGTGGTATATGTACGGAATGAGGTGCCAAAGGAAATGGTGTAAGATGGTACAATTATGTCATTGAAAAGGCATCTGGATGAGTTTATGGATAGAAAGAGTTTGGTTGTCATGGACAAGTTGGACCAAAGGGTCTGTTTCTGTGCTGTACAGCTCTATGACTCATTGACTATGACTCAGTGTATCTTATTACATAATAATAAGATTACAGGTTACACTAGCTTAAAACTGGTTAATTTCTTTAAAACTAGGTAAGAGACAATGTTATGTCCTATGAGATAATAACTAGATCTGTACCATTTGCCCGTAAACAGTGTAACTCAATAACTAACTGAACAACTGACTAGCTTCTCTCAAAAGTAGTCACTCAGATGTGAGTGGATGGAGCTTTCCAAAGCTTCCAAGTGAACCCTTTCAGACTATCTCTCTAATAAATCATTTCCTCTCAAAACCGTTTTTTTCTCCTCACTTGAATCCATTACACATCGCTTAGCAATCGCCCTCTAGTTTTGGACTTCTTCTTGTGCAGTGTATTCTGTGAACTGATGATCTTTCACTATTAAAGGGAAAAAGTAATTGTTTTTCTACCTGACCGCAGTAACATGCCATTAGTAAGTTATAGCTGTATGTTCTTCAACCAAGGAACTTTGTCAAGTGATTCAGCGAAGCTTGCTCCTGTATCAAGACTGAGTCAAGTTGAATGCCCATTGATATTGCCATTAAGGCTTTCATCTCTGGTTCAACTATGTCACCTATTTCCTCTTGAAAGGGCTGTGGAACTCCTTGGAAAGAAAGTATGTCATCGTCTAAAGAAAAATGTTGCAAAGAAAGTTTATCTTTGGAGTTATATTTTGTTCCAACAGCATTTGCTGGGAAATAATGACTTCCTTGCAGATGCTGCTATCACTGCTTCTGATGTCTCACAATTGCTTCTTTTACTGCAAGCTTTTTGGAAATTTCCCATTTTCTTGCAAAAGTAACATTTTTGTGGTAGAACTGGACTTTGCTTTTGTTTTTGTTTCACATCATGTTCAGTGACTCTTAGTATCAAAACATTAGGGATGATGTTTATGTTTGGGTTGGTTTACCATGTGATTGTTTGGAGTGTTTGAATTTTATGAAATTGAAGGGTCCTGGAGACCTCCAGGAGTAAATGTGTCCTGCTGTTCCCCCACGTTTTGTTGTGGTCTTGCGAATCTCAGTTTCTAACACAATTTGGACACTCTTCCAGTGCGAGATCTTCCTCCAACTGTAAAAGATTGGAAGATATGAATCAGAAATTCTGATGACAGATCTGTCTCCAATTAGTTCTGACTGTGAATGAACAAAATTCAGTTGACATATAAAGGTTATTGATGGAATTGTGAATAGATTTTCCCAGAAACTGTATTTTTTATTAAATATGATTGGTTCTTCAAAAGAAAGCTGTCAAATATCTTTAAGACGTCATCAAGGATATCAACATTGTCTTTAAACTTTACCTGTCTCAAACATGGTCTTCAAATGATCCCACAGACTAAAGCAATAGGTTAACATGTTCTGCTTATGATTTAATGCATAGACCTGAAACAATTCTGTACCTTGTGAATTATTTTCTTTCTCTGTGTTAACTTAATTTAATTCTCTGAAGAATATGCAACCTTGATATAATAACTGCCTTTATTTCTTTTTTTTTAGATTAGATTACTTACAGTGTGGAAACAGGCCCTTCGGCCCAACAAGTCCACACCAACCCGCCGAAGCGCAACCCACCCAGACCTATTCCCCTAACACAATGGGTAATTCAGCATGGCCAATTCACCTAACCCGCACATATTTGGACTGTGGGAGGAAACCAGAGCACCCAGAGGAAACCCATGCAGACACAGGGAGAATGTGCAAACTCCACACATACAGTTGCCGGAGGCGGGAATTGAAGCTGGGTCTCTGGCGCTGTGAGGCAGCAGTGCTAACCACTGTGCCACCGTGCCGCCCTAACTTAATTTAATTCTCTGAAGAATATGCAACCTTGAACCAGCTTGGAGATGTAATTACTGCCTTTATTTCTTGATTGAAATTAAGTTACTCAGTTTAAACTCTAAAAGTTTTTAAAAGAGTAATGTTGTCATTTCTGTTTCTTCTCCAGCTCATTCTGCCCTTTTTAGCTGTCAAATTGTTGTGGCAACATTTTGATGCCTATAAATATTTTTGTTGCAAAATGGAAATTCACCTAATTATTTTTAATAATATCTTCTTTTATCTTTGACTTTTATATTCTTTTAAGTCAAAATGTAATTGCAGTTTAAAGAATTTCTTAAACAATGGACTCATTTTCAAAGAACTTTCCTGCAACTAATAGCAATTTTTGATGATGAGAAATATGCTAATTTAATCAATATATTGATTTGAACCTTCTTTCAGATTCCTACCCCAGAAGTTTTCCCTAAGAGAGGGTTTCATCCTTTCTCTAAAAGGTTTAATGGTGCCATCTATTTCTTTCCTAGATCATGATTTTTTGGATCTTCCTCTTTTGTAGCTTCAGTGTGACTGTTCCCAGCCCTCACAGACTTTTCAACACTTCTTTTCCTGATTCTGGCTGACTTAAGCTTCTAGAGAAAGACTAACCACTGCCAAAGCTTCTCCAGTTCTGATCTGGTCACTGCTGCTTTCAGCTGCTATTGCCACTGGAGATGTGCTCCTTTTGAAAAGCTACTGAATTCTTCATAAAACTTCTTAATTGTTGAGTAGAACTTTTCATCTCCCCTTTTTTTTCAGATTGCTGTGGATTTTCACGCTGCTGGTGATCTGTTCAATCGGGAAGCAGCTCACTTCACTTGTCAGTTTGATTTAAGAGATGCCTACACTGGCACATGGTTCTGCCAGGATCTCCTTTGGGTAGATTTGGAGTCACAGAGTGATGGGGTTGTACAACAGACCCTTGGGTTCAACTCGTCCATGCCGACCAGATATCCTAAATTAAGCTACTCCCATTTGCTAGTATTTCATCCTATATCCCTCTAAACCCTTCCTATTCATGTACCCATACATGTAACTGTACCAGCCTCCACCACTACCTCTGGCAGCTCATTCCATACACACAACACCCTCCGCATGAAAATGTTGCCCCTCAGGTCCATTTTAAATCTTTCTCCTCTCATCATAAACCTATGCCTTCTAGTTTTGGACTCCCCTGCCTGAGGACAGGGACTATTTTCTTGGTTATTCACCCTATCCATGCCCCTCATGATTTTATGAACCTCTATATGGTCACCCCTCAGCTGTGGCTACCTAACCTCCTTGTAATATTTGTCTGAGGGGATTACTAATATAAGGTAGTAAAGAATAATCATCAACAAGTCTGCCTCAGAAGAGACATGTACTTGAGTGACAGGAAGTAATTTATTACATGACAGGTTACATGAGCTTAAGATTAGTTAACTGCATTACCATTTGATAAGAGACATAATAATTTCCAATGAGATAATAACTAGATCTGTCCAATATGCCTGTAAACGGTTGAACTGATTCACTGAAAATCTGACTAATTCCTCACAAGGACAGTCACTTATAGTTCGCTGGGTGGGGCTGTTCCAAAGTGTTCAAGTTAACTCTTTCAGGACAACTTTCTTTTACAACGCACATTTCCACCTCATACTTCCCTGTCCCATCACATGGTCCCCAAATCCAAACCCACTCTGGGAATTGGAGCACGGAATACTTTCCTTCATTTTATCACATGTCTGATACTGGGAATATCAGACAACAGTGTCATAGTGGGCCCGCCACTCAATGGGAGCATTGAACATAGACTTGATTAAAATACAACATCACTGTTATCTAACTGATATTCCCATCAATCAAGACTACTTGCTGAGAGAGGATGATTGTTGAATAGGCCTTTCAATGAATATCTCGGTGAAAGTGAGGACTGCAGATGCTGGAGATTACATATCTTCAACCATGAGGCAATCAATACCCATTTTTTTTGTCAATTGTCAGCCATCTGTTTAATATTGTTTCTGATCCCACTGTGTTCACCAGGGTGCATGATGGTAACACATGTAACACGGGTTGAGCTAATCGTGTGGCTATTTCATGGCTACTCTAATAAAGCAATGAAGCCACACTGCAAGATCTGCTATCCACTTAAAACGCAGTAACTGCAAATAGAAGGTAATTTAAACAACAACCTTTATTCAAGTAACAATAATGCATAGATAGATGATGGTTTACTGGACACGCCTATTCTATTCACAGACATAATCCCATCACTTGTTGCTTTAAAGCATCATTCCACTTCTAGTTCTTACTGGTCTTTAACCCCTCCCACTCCTTGTATTTATTCATGTTTAATCCTGAGTACTGCTGATTGTTATCAACCTTAGCATGCTTTACATTTCCAGATTTTCCTTTGTCAGTCTTTTAAAAACAATTACAAACTCACATAAAAAACCAGGTCAGCCACTCAGGCTGGTTGCCTCAATTGTTGCAATTAGTAGTGTGACGCGTGATCTCCAAGTCAATGCCTGGAATTTTTCTTCAGCCTTACAAACCTTTCTGGTCATTGAATTCTTCAAATTCTAGTTTGAAATCATAGAGTCATTGGGTCATACAGCACAGAAACAAACCCTTCAGTCCGACCCATCCATGCTGGCAATTTTCTCAAACTAAACTAGTTCCACTTGTCCACGTTTGGCCCATTTCTCTCTAAACCTTTCCTATTCATGTACCCATCCAAATGTGTTTTAAATGTTGCAATTGTACCTGCATCTACCACTTTGAACTACCCTTTGTATGAAAACATTGCCTCTCAGGTCGTTTTTAAATCTTTCTCCTTTCACCTTAAACCTGTGTCCTCCAGTTTTGGATGCCAGGGAAAAGACCTTTGCTGCCAGAGGAGGTGGTGGAGGGTGGTACAATTACAATGTTTAAAAGGCATCTGGATGGATATATAAATAGGAATTAGAGGGATATGGGCCAAGTGCTGGCAAATGGGACTACATTAATTTAGGATATCTGGTCCGCGTGGATGAGTTAGACCGAAAGGTCTGTTTCTGTGCTGTACATCTCTATGACTAAGACTCAATTCACCATATCTATGCCCCTCATGATGTTATAATCCTCCATAAGGTCACCCGTCAACCTTCTATGCTCCAGTGGAACAGTCCTCTCCGATCCAGCCTCTCCTTATAATGCAAACTCTTCAGTCCGGGCGACATCCTGTAAAGTCTTTTCAAAACCCTCTCTAATATAATAATATCCTTCCCGTTTTTATCATTCCATCCTCTGCACTTGTACCTTTAAATGTTTATGTGCTAATTGTTGAATATCCTCTTTCACTATTAAACCCTGTGACTCAATGTTAAATTTTGTGTGATTACAATCCTGTTAGGTGTTTTGAAATGTTTTACTTTGCCAGAGGTGATGTATAAATGTGGATTGCTATTGTTGTTGCAAAGTAATTTATTTTTATGTTAATTGTATGGAATGAGTTTAATCTGGCACCTTGGCCAAGCCTCACCCTCAACTAGGAATACTAGCAGCCAATGTATGCAAAAATGGGAAGGCTTAATTATTCAACATGATCTTCCATTGGATAACAAGAGATTCAACTACACAGTCATTTTTTCTGACATTAGTAACATTAGAAACAGGAGAAGAATGCGTAGTTTCCCAACTCTTCTCCACCATTCAGTGAGATCATAAACCACACAACACCCATGTTATCGTCCAACGGATTTACTTGAAAACACTAGCTTTTACAGCGCTGTTCCTTCATCAGGTGTTAGTGAGAGAGCCATCTGATGTGTTTTCAATGCGTTTGCATGGATTGTATCATCCTTTGATCTTTTTCTTACAAATTCTTTGCCCAAAGTCTTTCGCTCTCACTAACACCTCCATACTGAGCACATATCCCAACCAAATCTAGTTCTATTTGCCAGCATATGGCCCATATCCCACTACACCCTTCCTATTCATATACCCATCCAGATGCCTTTTAAATATTATAATTGTACCAGCCTCCACCACTTCCTCTGGCAGCTCATTCCATACACGCACCACCCTCTGCATGAAAGAATTGCCCCATAGGTCCATCTTATATCTTTCCCATCTCACCCTAAACCTATGCCCTCTAGTTCTAGACTCTCCCAACTCAGGGAAAAGATCTTGTCTATTTACCCTATCTATGTCCCTCATGACTTTATAAATCTTTATAATGTCACCCCCTAGCCTCTGATTCTTGAGGGAAAACAGCCCCGGCCTATTCAGCCTCTCCCTATCGCTCAAACTCTCCAACCCTGACAACATCCTTGTAAATCTTTTCTGAATCCTTTCAAGTTTCACAACATCCTCCCTATAGCAGGGAAACCAGATTTGCACACAATATTCCAAAATTGGCCTAACCAATGTCCTGAACAGGCACAACATGACCTACCAACTCCAGTATTCAATACTCTGACCAATAAAGGAAAGCGTACCAAACGCCTTCTTCATTATTCTATGTACCAACGACTCCACTTTCAAGGAGCTATGAACCTGCCACTCCAAGGTTTTAGATTAGATTAGATTAGATTACAGTGTGGAAACAGGCCCTTCGGCCCAACAAGTCCACACCGACCCGCCGAAGCGCAACCCACCCATACCCCTACATTTACCCCTTACCTAACACTACGGGCAATTTAGCATGGCCGATTCACCTGACCTGCACATCTTTGGACTGTGGGAGGAAACCGGAGCACCCGGAGGAAACCCACGCAGACACGGGGAGAACGTGCAAACTCCACACAGTCAGTCGCCTGAGGCGGGAATTGAACCCGGGTCTCAGGCGCTGTGAGGCAGCAGTGCTAACCACTGTGCCACCATGCCGCCCACGACTCTTTGTTCAACAACATTTTCCAGGACCTTACAATTAAATGTCTAAGTCCTGCCCTGATTTGCCCTTCCAAAATGCAGCACCACAAATTTATCTAAATTAAATTCTATCTACCATTCCTGAGCCCATTGGCCCATCTGATCAAGATCCTGTTGTACTCTGAGGTAACCTTCTCCACTGACGACCACAATTTTGGTGTCATCTGCAAACGTACTAACTATACCTCCTATGTTCACATTCAAATCATTTACGTAAATGACAAAAAGCAGTGGACTTTGCACTGATCCTTGTGGCACACCACTGGTCACAGGCCTCCAGTCTGAAAAGCAGCCTCTACTACCACCCTCTGTCTTCTACCTTTGAGCCAGTTCTGTATCCAAATGGCTAGTTCTCCCTATGTTCCATGAAATCTAACCTTGCTAGCCAGTCTCCCATGGGGAACCTTGTCGAACGCCTTACTGAAGTCCATATAGATCACATCTACCGTTCTGCCCTCATCAATCCTCTTTGTCACTTCTTCAGAAAACTCAATCAAATTTGTGAGACATGATTTCCCACGCACAAAGCCATGTTGACCATACCTATTCAGTGCTTGCCTTTCCAAATATATGTACATCCTGTCCCTCAGGATTCCCTCCAACAACTTGCCCACCACTGATGGTAGGCTCATTGGTCTATAGTTCCCTGGCCTGTCCTCATCACTTTTCTTAAACAGTGACACCATGTTAGCCAACCTTCAGTCTTTCAGCACCTCACCTGTGACTATCAATAATGCAAATATCTCAGCAAGAGGCCCAGCAATCACGTCTCTAGCTTCCCACAGAGTTCTAGGATACACCTGATCAGATCCCCTTTATGCATTTTAAGACATCCAACACCTCCTCCTCTGTAACATGTATATGTTTCAAGATGTCTCCATCTATTTCCCCACATTGTATATCTTCTATGTCCTTCCCCACAGTAAATGCTGATGCAAAATGCTCATTTAGTATCTGACCCATTTCCTGCAGTTCCTCACATAGGCTACCTTCCTAAAGTCACTGGCCCTAAAGTGCTCCCCCACTGACACCTCAGTCACCTGCCCTGCCTTACTTCCAAGAGTAGGTCAAGTTTTGCACCTTCTTAAGTAGGTACAGGATTCAGTTGATCTTTGTTGTCTGTACCTGACATATGCTTCCTTCCATTCATTAACCAAAGCTTCAATTCCTCTCGTCATCCAGCATTCCCTAAACCTACCAGCCTTGCCCTTCACCCAAATAGGAACATGCTATCTCTAGACTCACATTATCTCATTTCTGAAGGCTTCCCATTTTGCAGCCGCCTCTTTACCTGTGAACATTTGCCCCCAGTCCGCTTTTGAAAAATCTTGCCTAATACCTTCAAAAATTAGCCTTCCTCCAATTTAGAACTTTAACTTTTAGATCTGGTTTATCCTTTTCCATCTCTATTTTAAAACTAATAGAATAATGGTCACTGGCCCTAAAGTGCTCCCCCACTGACACTTCAGTCACCTGCCCTGCCTTACTTCCAAGAGTAGGTCAAGTTTTGCACCTTCTTAAGTAGGTACATCCACATACTGAATCAGATAATTTTCTTGCACACACTTAACAAAAATTTCTCTCCATCTAAACTCTTAACATTATGGTAGTCCCAGTCTATGTTTGGAAAGTTAAAATCCCCTACCATAACCACGTTATTCTCCTTACAAATTTGTTTCCTAATTTCCCACTGACTACTTGAGGGTCTATAGTACAATATCAGTAAGGATATTCTTCAGCCCATTCCTGAAGAAGGGCTCATGCCCGAAATGTCGATTCTCCTGCTCCTTGGATGCTGCCTGACCTGCTGCGCTTTTCCAGCAACACATTTTCAGCTACAATATCAGTAAGGCGATCATTCCTTTCTTATTTCTCTGTTCCACCCAAATAACTTCCCGGATGTATTCCCCAGGAACACCCTGCCCAAGTGCAGCTGTAATGTTATCCCTTATCAAAAATTCCACCCTCTCCTTTCTTGCCCCCTTTTCTATCCTTCCAGTAGCATTTGTATCCTGGAACATTAAGCTGCCAGTCCTGTCCATCCATGAGCCACACCTCTCTAATTGCTATGCTATTCCAGTCCCATGTTCCTAACCATGCCCTGAGTTGTGTTTTCAAATAAACCCCTTGGACTATAACACAGTGTCATGTGATTTTTGACCCTGTCCAACCCAGTCCAACACCAGCATCTCTACATCATCATTCAGTGAGATGACAACTAGTATGCCTTGAACTTCACTTTCTTACATTTTCCCGCACATGCTATTGTTTTGGGTTGATGGTCCTGAACAGATCCATGGTGGAGACTGCCCCATCTATCTTTCAACTAGTCTGGGAGTACCATATAACCTTGCATGGAGATTTGAAGTTTAGTTCAAGATCCAATGGAATCAGGCGTGTCTTTTCTGTCACCTGAGAATCTTCATAAATAAGCCTAACTAGCCAAATAGTTTTTGCCTGTTGCTATCATGAATTATAGTATATTTAACTGTTCAGAAAAGTGCCTCCTTGTTAAGATTCAGTGTTGGCTCATCCTCGACCCTCTTTAACCAAACAGGCCTTTGAACTTCGGACAATAAAAAGGATCAGTAAATGCATTCTATCCTAACTATTAGCAAATAATGGTTGAGTCGACAGCAGATACAACACCCTTGATACCCTTAAACAACACAAATATCAAGATCGCAGCCTTGTAAACTCCAATTGTGCTTGCAACCACAGCCTTGTACCAGAAAACACTGTGGCACTGTTGAGGTTACAGTTTTGATTTTGCCTTATCCTCATGCCTGGACTGGGCTAACAAAGCAAGACATCAGAGAGACCTTGATTTGTATATCCCCAGATCTCTGAAGGTAGGAGGGCAGGTCGATAAGGTGGTTAAGAAAACATATGGGATACTTGCCTTCATTTGCTAAGGTGCTGAATACAAGAGCAAAGAGGTTATGGTGGAACTATACAATGCTGATTTGGCCACAACTGGAGTTCTGGTCACCACATTATTGGAAAGATATGATTACATTTGAGAGTGTGCATCAATATTTGCCTGGGCTGAGGAGTCTGAGCTATGAGGAATAGCTGGATAGGCTGGGGGTGTTTTACTTGAAGTAGAACAGATTGAGATGGGACCTGAAAGTGATGGACAAGATTACGAGAGGCAGAGATAAAGAGGGAGGGATTGCTTCCAATAGTAGAGAGGTCAATAACCAGAGGTTTTGATTTTTGCTAAGAAATAGAAGACAAAGAGGAGAGTTGAGGAGATTTTCTTTTTCATGCAGAAAGTGGTGAGAATCTGGAGCTCACTGCCTCAAAGAGTGATTGAGTCAGAACCTCTTAAACACACAAATAAAGTAACTAAAGACTGTAAGGAACCAGATAATGAGGTCAGCGTGAAAGGGGAAGAGTAAGCAGGGAGCAGATGATGAAAGAAAAGGGACAGGTGGTCTGAGGTGCATTTGTTTTAATGTGAGAAGTGTAGTAGGTAAGACAGATGAACTTAGGGCTTGGATTAGTAGCTGGGAGTGTCATGTTATTGCTATTACTGAAACTTGGTTGAAGGAAGGGCATGATTGGCAATTAAATATCCCAGGATATTGATGCTTCAGGCGGGATAGAGAGGGAGGTAAAAGAGGTGGAGGAGTTGCATTACTGGTCAGAGAGGGTATCACAGCTGGCCTGAAGGAGGGTACTATGGAGGACGTGAGCAGTGAGGCAATATGGGCAAAGCTCAGAAATAGGAAGGGTGTGGTAACAATGTTGAGGCTGTACTACAGGCTTCCCAACAGCCAGCATGAGATAGAGGTACAAATATATAGACAGATTGGGGTGGTGTTAATGGGAAATTTTAACTTTCCCAACATTGACTGGGATTCATTTAATTTTAGAGATCTAAATGGAGCTAAAATTTATTAGGAGCATCCAGGAGGGTTTAATGGAGCAGTATGTAGGTAGTCCAACACAGTAAGGGGCCATACTGGACCTGGTGTTGGGGAATGAGCCAGGCCAGGAGATTGAAGTTTCAGTAGGAGATTATTTTGGGAATAGTGATCACAATTTCGTAAGTTTTAGAATACTCATGGACAAAGATGATAGTGCTCCTAAAGGAAGAGTGTTAAATTGGGGGAAGGCCCAACCATAGCAAAACTCCACAGGAGCTGGGGAATGTGGATTGGGAGTAGATGTTTGATGGTAAATCCACATTCGATATATGGGAGGGTTTTAAAGAGATGTTGATTAGCGTGCAGGACAAACATGTTCCTGTGAAAATGAAGGAGAGATATGACAAGACAAGGGAACCATGGATGATAGGTGAAATTGTGAGACTAGCTAAAAGGGAAAAGGAAGCATACATAAGGTCTAGGCAACTGAAGACAGATGAAGCTTTGGAAAAATATCAGGAAAGTAGGACCAATTTGAAATGAGAAATTAAGAGGCCTAAAAGGGCTCATGAAATATCTTTAGCAAACGGGTTAAGGAGAAGCCCAAAGTCTTTTTATTCATATATAAGGAGCAAGAGGGTAACTAGAGAAAGGGTTGGCCAACTCAAGGACAAAGGAGGAAAGTTATGTGTGGAGTTAGAGAAAACAGGTGACATTCTTAATGAGTACTATGCATCAGTATTCACTGAGGAGAGGAATATGATGAATGTTGAGATTAGGGATAAATGTTTCATTACTCTCAGTCAAGTAGGCATAAGGAAGGAGGAAGTGTTGGATATTCTAAAAGGCATTAAGGTAGACAAGTCCCAGGTTCGAATGGGATCCCTTCCAGGTTCCTGAGGGAAGCAAGAGAGGAAATAGCTGGGGCCTTAACAGATATCTTTGCAGCATCCTTGAACAGGGTGAAGTCCCAGAGAACTGGAGAATTGCTAATTGTTTAAGAAGGGTGACAGAGGTACTCCAGGTAATTATAGACTGATGAGGCTGATATCAATGGTTGGAAAGGTGCTGGAAACGATATTGAGGGATAGGATCTATTTACATTTGGAAGAAAATGAGCTTATCAGTGATGGTTTTGTGTAGGGAAGGTCATGTCTTACCAACTTAATTGAATTCTTTGAGAAAGTGACAAAGTTGATTGATGAGAAAAGGGCTGTCGATGTCATATCCATGGACTTCAGTAGGGGTTTGAAAAGGTTCCCCATGGTAGGCTGATGGAAAAAATGAAGTTGCATGGGATCCAGGGTGTACTAGCTAGATGGATAGAGAATTGGCTGGGCAACAGGAGACAGAGAGTAAACTGTGACCAGTGGTGTTCCACAGGGACCCACTGAGATTAATGTTATTTGTGATATACATAAATGATCTGGGGGGCGGTATAGGTGGTCTGATTAGCAAGTTTGCAGATGACACTAAGATTTTTGGAGTAGCAGGTAGTGAAGGGGACTGTCAGAGAATACAGCAGAATATAGATAGATTGGAGAGTTGGGCAGAGAAATGGTAGATGGTGTTCAATCCAGGCAAATGTGAGTTGATACATTATGGAAAATCCAATTCAAGGGTGAACTATATGGGAAATGGAAAAGTCCTGAGTAAAACTGATGTACAGAGAGATCTGGGTGTTCAGGTCCATTGTACCCCGAAGGTGGCAACGCAGATCAATCGAGTGGTCAAGAAGGCATACGGCATGCTTTCCTTCATCGGATGGAGTATTGAGTACAAGAATTGGCAGGTCAGTTACAGTTGTAAAAGATTTTGGCTCAGCTATATTTGGAACACTACTTACAGTTCTGGTCGCCACATAACCAGAAGGATGTGGATGCTTTGGAGAGGGTGCAGCAGAGGTTCACCAGGATGTTGCCTGGTATGGAGGGCACTAGCTATGAAGAGAGGTTGAGTAGATTAGGATTATTTTCATTAGAAAGATGAAGGCTGAGGAGGGACTTGATTGAGGCCTACAAAATCATGAGAGGTGTAGACAGGGTGGATAGCAAGAAGCTTTCTCCCAGAGTGGAGACTCAATTTCTATCAGTCACGAGTTCAAGGTGAGAAGGGAAAAGTTTAAGGGAAATATGTTTGGAAGGTTCTTTACGTGGAGGGTGTTGGGTCCCTCAACACATTGCCAGTGGAGGTGGTAGAGGCGGGCACAATAGTGTCATTTAAGATGTATCCAGATACATGAATGGGCAGGGAGCAGAGGGATACAGATCCTTGGAAAATAGGTGAAAGGGGTTAGGTAGAGGATCTGGATCAGTGCAGGCTTGGAGGGCTAAAGGGCCTGTTACTGTGCTGTAGTTTTCTTTGTTCTTGTTCTCGTGTAACATCTAAACAATATTTCGATATTCACTTGCATTGGCATAGCCTCCACAGCTCTGTATCAAGAGCTGTGAGATCTAATTCATGTGGTTAGCATGGACATGGCAGGCTAAATAGCCTCCTTCTGCGCTGTAAACATCTTTGAGTCTTATATGAGGATTTAAGCATTTTTTTCGAAACTAAAACATGCTACATAATTCAAAGTTGATGGTGTAACAATTACTGACTTCCAATTGATTTTTATGGAGTCTTGTTTGACTTGTGCAGACTTACAGTTTTCATTAAAAAGGCAGTGGAGAGAGGTGGGTAGTTAATTCAATCTACCTGTTTACTGCTCATGGAGCAGAATTGTTTGTTACTACAGGAAAACAAATCTTTGCCCATTCTTTCAGATCAATGGTGTCAGAATGAATTCAGTGGGTACATGGAACTGAAAGATAGTTCTCTTCCCAACTTCCCACACTTGTTTTCAGTAACTCAGGCTGTTACAAGTTTAAAAGTTAATGTTAACATTCACTTCATCAAGTGTGAGCTTTTCCATGTGGGACATAGGTTGAGAAGGGAGTTATTTTTATTCTTTCTCAGGACCAACTGGGCCACCCTTTGTAGTACATTGCAATTTACTTCGAGAAGGTGGTAGTGAGTCACCTTCTCAAACAATTGCAGTCCCTATGGCGTAGGTTCACTCACAGTGAGGGAGTTCCAGGACTTTGACCCAGTGACAGTGAAGGAACGGCGATATATTTCCAGGTCAGGGTGGTGAATGGCTTGCAGGGGGTGATATCCCCGTGTTTCTGCTGCCCTTGTCCTTCTAGATGGTAAAGGTTACCGGTTTGGAAGGTGCAGTCCAAAAAGCCTCGATGATAATACTCCGGGATCATCTGTCAAGTTATAGGAGGAATAGGGTAAATCGGAGAGAATGGAGCGTGACAAATGAAATGGCAGTGTCTGTGGCAGCCATGTTATCATTGAACCAACGGTCTATAAACCAAAAGAGATTTTAGTGGGGCTAAAGAATTCTATCACAGATTTACTACAGGGTAGAAGGAGTCAGTTCAACCCGTTGTGTTTGCATAGGCTCTCGACATAGTATTATGAGCCTGTGCCATTTTCCTGCATTTTCCCTGAAAACCTGAATATTCCCATTGAATTAGTCATCGAGTGCCCCCATGAATGCCATAATTAAACCTGCCTCTACCACTCTCCCATTATAATCTGTCAAAGCATGATTAGTAAAACCTAATATTATTCTCAAGTTTAAAAGCAATCCTCCTATAATATTCTTCTCTTTAATATTTTAGGGGATTGCACCTGCCTGAATAATCGTTACAAATAGTCGTTATGACTGAACTGTGTTTTACATGTTACAATATCACGTTTACTGTGTCCTGGCACAGTTAAAGCTGCCCGGACTTTTTTTTATTCCAGAGCTCCTTATTATCAGCAGTCAAGAGATGATGGAGAGGTGCAAATGGGCTCCTTTCTGCTTGCTGAGGCTGTGCAGCAATTCAATGTAATACAGAAACCATTCAGATATGGACCGGTTGATACCAGGGAAACCAAAGGTTGGAATTGCTGCAGGTAGCTGTGACAGTTTATCATTGACCAGCCGACTGTGTGAGAGGTATAGGTCAATTCAACTAAAAGAGTGAAAGTTGGAAACTCGATTAACAATTAGTTTGTCTGAGGTGGTCTGTCTCTTTAAGAAAGTTAAAAATCACACAACACCAGGTTATATTCCAACAGGTTTATTTGGAAGTCCAAGTTTTCTGAGAGCTGTTCCTTCATCAGGTAGCTATTGGACTATAACCTGGTATTGCGTGATTTTTAACTTGTCCATGCCAATCCAACACTGGCACTTCCATATCATTAAGAAAGGTAGTGTTGAGACTTTCCGAAAATCTGGAATCTATGCCTGCCACAATGATCCTCTTTTCCATACGCAGATCCCTTTAGCATTGTCAAAGTGACCACTCTTGCCTCAGAAGCAGATATTTGTGGATTCAGAGACTTGGGCTGGGCTCTCATGAGTATAATAGGGTTGGCAATTGTTTCGAAGGTTAGAAACCTGCCTCAGTGTGATGCTAATGAAGTGCAGGATTCTCCTGTGGGGTCTCTGTCCAATTATGAGAAATAGGGGAGCTTTTGAAACTGCACGCTAACCAAAGCCTTGCAAATTCAGAGGTGCGATCACATGGTAAAACCTTGGTTAGAAGCAACAGTCCAGGTCCCACTTGGTAGGGGTGGGGGGGGGGAGCCTTGACAATTTCAGTTCTGAGAAAATACGTTTTTCAGCAAAGGAAAACATTGTGAGCTGTGAATACTGAACAGGTTGAACTGTCATGATTAATTAATTAGCCATGTT
Source organism: Chiloscyllium plagiosum (assembly GCF_004010195.1). NCBI lineage: Eukaryota > Metazoa > Chordata > Chondrichthyes > Orectolobiformes > Hemiscylliidae > Chiloscyllium > Chiloscyllium plagiosum. Next base: position 5,651,262 of record NC_057729.1, on the reverse strand, counting down.
TGACAAAATCTGGACAATATATCAATTACACAGAATTTACAGCGCAGTGCAAGCTATCTGACACAACAGATTTGAGGTGATGCTTATGCTTCACACAAGCAACCTTCCACATTACTTCATGAAATTCAAATTGAGTAATCCTTCTTTTTCTCACGTGTACTGACCTAGCTTCCCCTTAAGTGCCTCTATGTTATTATTCTGAATGACTCTATGCAAAAGCAAGTTCTACACTATAACCACTTTCTGAGTAAAGTTGGTACTCCTGAATTCGTTATTAAGTTTATAGGTGATGCTCTTACGTTTTAACACCAATTTCAGATTTCCTCACAAGTGGGTAGTATCTCTGCTGAAAGCGAAAGATGTGCATTAATGCAGAGCCTTTCATTTCTATCAGATATCTGAAAGCACTTTACAGCACTGTCATAATGTGGGTAGGACAGGGGGAGAAATGTGCACTTTTGCACCCATTATAAGAACATGCACCATTGAAAATAAAGTCTACACTTTCACCACCAGGCATAAACTGGAGGGAGTGAATGAAGTGTCCTATCTATGAATACTGCCCTGGTCAATGGAACTGAAAACCAGGCTGGGTGCAAATTTCACTGCCAGTCTGCTAATGGCTATTTTCTGTCCAGTGCTGTGAAGGGAAAATTCATGCTTCTTGAGAATGTGATTTAATTCAAGGAAATTAAATCATAGCAACCAACCACAGTGTAATAACTGATCCTTTTCACATCTCACATGGCTAATGAGCCTTTTGCTGCTGAAAAGTTCACAAATCCAATTGTGACATTAGAAGAAAATAGCCTCATGAAATTTGAGAAAGGTCGCTTTTAATTTATAGATCATAGAAATCCTTGGAAGCATTTTACAGAGAAATGTCAGTACATTTTGGATTGGAGAAAACAATTGCTAAATAAATAGAGGTGGAATTGATATACCTCATCCAGTCTCTCACATTTGAAAGGACATTGCACAAGCTATAGATTGAAGAGGTTAGGACTGTTCTCCTTGGAGAGAAGAAGGTTGAGACAAGATTTGATGGAGGTTTTCAAAATCATGAGAAGGCTGGACAGAATGGAGTCATAGAGTCGTCGCGATGTACAGACTCAAGAGTGTGGTGCTGGAAAGGCACAGCAGGTCAGGCAACATCTGAGGAGCAGGAGAAAGCCCTTCATCAGGAAGAGCTTATGCCCAAAACGTCGACTCTCCTGCTCCTCGGATGCTGCCTGACCTGCTGTGCTTTTCCAGCGCCACATGCTCGACTCTGATCTCCAGCATCTGCAGTCCTCACTTTCTCCCCCTTAGAGATGTACAGCCTGGAAACAGACAACTTTTCCATGCTGACCAGATATCCTAAACTAATCTAGTCCTATTTGCCAGCAATTGGCACATATCCCTCTAAACCTTTCCTATTCATTCACTTCAAATGTGTTTTAAATGTTATAATTGTACCATCATCTACTACTTCTTCTGGCAATTCATTCCACACACACACCATCCTCTGCATGAAAATGTTGCCCCTTAGGTTCCTTTTAAATCTTTTCTCTCTTACCTTAAACTTATGTCTCTAGTTTTAGACTGCTCTACCCTGAGGACAAGACCTTGGCTATCATCCCATCCATGTTCCTCATGAATTTGTAAACCTCTCTGATGTCACCCTTCAGCCTCTGACACTCCATGGAAAACCCTTGCCTATTCAGTCTCTCACGATAGCCCAAACCCTCCAACCCTGACATGCTTCTTGTAAATCTTTTCTGAGCCATTTCAAGTTTAACCAAATCTTTCCTATAGCATAGAGTGCAATAGACCAGAACTGAACAGAGAGAAACTATTCCCACTGGTTAAAAGAAAAAAAAGAATGAAAGGGTATGGATTAAAAGTGATCTGCAAACAAAAGAAAGATGATGTGAGAACAAAAATGTTCTCTCGCAGAGTGTAGTTAGGGAGTGGAATGCACCATCTGAAAATGGAGGGGAGACAGATTCAATCAAAGATTTCAAGAGCATATTAGAAGGTTATGCATGGGTATGGGAAAAAGGCAAGAGATTGTTGGCACTAGGAAATAGAACTGGTGTGGGCACGATGGGCTTCTGTTCTGTAATAATTCAGCGCACCTGTGAAACTACCGAGAACCGCAGTCAGTTATAAGCATCAGCCCATAAGCAGATCTAACAAATAGCATCAAGATGGCAGACTGGTTGGTGTGTTTTGATGGCATTGGTTGGGTCAAGCAGCTTGGCCAGAAGATATGGGGAATGGCTTCACCTCATCAGAAAGTGCCATGGATTCTGAATCAATAAGAAACAATGGTAAAGATGCATGCAGTAAACCCAGCAAAATATTAGCAAGCAAGTAGAAATGTAGTAAATTATATATTATCTTCTCTGGTTAAGCTGGGATATTTATCTAGATTATGTACTCAATTTCTGATGAAGGGCTTATGCCCGAAACGTCAATTCCCTTGCTCCTCGGATGCTGCCTGACCTACAGTGCCTTTCCAGCAACACACTCTTAACACTCAACTCAGCTGCCATTAAACTCCGTGAATCAACAAATGGGGTTTGACTAGTGAAAGTGATGCACAACTCACGTTTTCTACATAGAAAGTTCAATGAGCGTACAAAAGGCATGTCAAAAATATTTTTTCAAGTGAAGTGGAATAAGGGAGCACTTCTTGTTTTAGTAAGGGGAAATGATTTCTGGGCACAGTGCAGTTAATGGCTTGGGAAACTAATTAGGAACAGGGTCAGGGCAGTGAAAGGAAGATATCTTGGGAAAGGGGCAAAGCAGGAACAAAAGCAGTTGGAAAAGAGCAGCAATGGTTGCTAACCAGATTCTCCAGTTTGGTCTGTTTGTCTGCAAAGGAAGAAATACTGGCAGAAATATTGGTCTCCTTACCCAAGGAAAGAAATATTTACCTTAGAAGGAGTGCAGCAGAGGTTCACCATCTTAACTGATAGAGTGGTGGCAGTATTTTATGAGGAGCAATTGAACGAATTGAGCTTGTATTCTCTAGAGGTTTGAAGAATCAGAAGTTACCTCATTAGTGCGTACAAAATGCATACGGGATATAATAACATGGATGCAGATAGAAGGTTTCCCCTGAACCTAGAACAAGCAGTCATATTCTCAGAATAAGTGGTAGACCATTTGAGATTGATAGAACATAGTACATAAAACAGTACAGTATACAACAGGCTGTTTAATCCACCATGTCTGTGTCAAGCATGATGTCATTCTAAACTAAATCCAACTATCTGCACCTGGTCTATATCCCTCTATTTTTTGCTTGTTCATGCATCTATCTAAAAAGCCTCTTAAATGTTGTTATCATTTCTGCTTCTACCACCTCCTCTGGTACCACATTCCACCCTCTGTGGCAAAAGAATCCTCACATTTGTTTAAAAATATCCCCTCTCTCACCTTTAATCTATGCCCCCTAGTATTTGGCATTTCCTTGGAAGAAATTCCAACTATCCAACCTATCCATGTTCTCATAATTTTATATACTTCTATCAGATCACTCCTCAGCCTCTAATGTTTGAGCGAAATCAATCCAAATTCATCCAAACTCTCCTTATAGCTATTACACTCCAATCTAAGCAACATCCTGGTAAATCTTTTCTACAACCTCTCCAAAGCTTCCACATCGTCCCAGAGTGCAGCGACCACAACTGCGCACAGTATTCCAAATTTGGCCTGACCAAAGTCTAATACAGTTGCAACTGGACCTGCCAATTTATCTGCTCAATGCTCCGACGAATGCAGTCAAGCATGCTGTATGCCATCTTGACTTATCCACTTGTGTTCCCACTTTTGGGGAGCTAGAGAGTTGGACCCCAAGATCCCATTGTATATCAATGCTCTTAAAAGTCTGGCCATTTACTGTACACTTTCCTCTTGCATATGACCTCTCAAAGTGCATCACATCATTTTCCATTTCTTTGCCCAACTTTCCACCTGATCTATATCCTACTCTATCCTTTGATATCCTTCCTCACTATCCACAACTCCACCAATTTTCATGTCTTCTGCAAACTTACTAATCAGACCACTGACACTTTCATTCAAATCATTTATATAAATATAGGTCCGAGCACAGATCCTTCCAGAACTCCACAGGTCCCAGACCTCCAGTCATAAAAGCACACCTCCACAATTACCTTCTGTCTTCTATGGTCAAGCCAATTTTGAATCCAACTCACAAACTTACCATAAATTTCATGTGATTTGATCTTCTGGACCTTCCTAATGTGAGGAACCTTGTCCAATTCTTTAGTAAAGTCCAAGTAGACAACATTCCTCTGCCTTAATGTCAACAATCATTTCCCCAAAAACTCAGTCAAGTTTGTGAGGCAAGACCTCCCCTGCATTCAGCCATGTTGACTATCCCTAAAAAGACCATTCTTCTCCAATACAAATAAATACTATCCTTAAGAATCTTCTCTAATAATTTCCCTAGTGCTGAGATCAGACTTACCATCCTATAATTACCTGGATTATCCTTGATGCTGTTCTCGAAGAAAGGAACAATGTTGGCAATTCTACCAGCCTTCTAGGGCCTTGCCTGTGGCTAAAGAATATAAATCGATGTCTGTCAGGGCTCCAGTAATCTCCTCCTTTGCCTCCTTCATCATCCAAGGATCGATCCTATCAGGCCCTGGGGACTTAATGATTTTCAAGCTTTCCAACAACTCCACCTCTTTAATATTGACATGTCCCAATATGTCAACATACGCTTACCAAATCTTACCATTATTCATGTCCCTCTCCTTGGTGAATACAGATGTGAAATACTCATTGAGAACGTCACTACTTCCATCAGCTCCACACATAAATTCCCTCTTTTGTCCATTAGTGGGTCAACCTTTCCCTAGCTATCCTCTTGCTCCTAATATATGTACAAAAATGTATTGGGATTCTATTTAATCCTACTTACCAAAGACATGCCATGGTCCATCTACCCTCCAAATTTATTTCATTTCTGCTACTTTTATACTCCTGAAGGGGATATTGTTTGATTTCTGTTTCCTAAACCTCACATATGCTTCCTTTTTCTTTTAAACTATACTTAAAATATCACTTCGTCCAAGATTTCCGAATCTTGCCTAACTTATCTTTCAGGAGAAAGTGAGGACTGCAGATACTGGAGATCAGAGCTGAAAAATGTGTTGCTGGAAAAGCGCAGCAGGTCAGGCAGCATCCAAGGAGCAGGAGAATCGACGTTTCGGGCATAAGCCCTTCTTCAGGATTTTTTACCTTTCATACTCACAGGAAGTTATTGATCTTGAACTCTGCTAAACTGGTTTTTAAAGGTCTCCCACATGTCAGATGTGGATTTACCTTCAAACAGCTGCTCCAAAACATTTTTTTTCCCAGTTCGTGCTGTTGTAATTAGACTGCTACTGTAATTACTGTTGTAATTAGCCTTCCCCCAACTTAGCACTTTCACCACTCTTAACTTTTCCATAACTATCTTAAAACTTATGGAGGGGATTGAGATCAAATGCTCCCCAATTGAAACTTTGATCACTTGGCCAGGCTTATTCCCCAATACAGGGACTAATATGGCGTTCTCTACCCCAAGCATCTGTGGAAACTCAATCACTGAGCATGTTTGAGACAGAAAGCGATAGATTTTCCGGACGCATTTGACATCCAGGGATATGGGTATGGAAAGAAAAAGTGGCCTTGAACTAAGTAAGCAAACATGATCTAGTTGAATGGCAGAGCAGGCTTGCTCTGAATGGGCTGAATGGCCCACTCCTATATCTGTGATTCTAAGTAACTGTACATTTTGGAACACCTAAATCAACTAGAATCAAAATAAGCAATTATTACAGGTTTTTTTTTAATAATTATGAATTTAATATTGTTAATAGAAGTTAATAGAAGGAGCTGGTGAACAGAGCAAGTCAGGTAGCATCTGTGGAGAGAGAAACACAGTTACTATTTCAGATCAATGATGCCATTAGAACTGAAAATGTTTGAAGAGTGACAGGCTTTATTTACACAATTCCAGAGGCATGGATTGGGGAATGGGGATTGTAGGAGAACAGGAAGAGAGAGTCTGTGATAGGATGGAAGAGAAGCAAAACAAAATAATTAATCAGATGATGGTGCTAAATAAAATGACAATGTAACAAGTTGAAAGCAGAGGTTTAAATAGAAATAGCAGAAACATTATCAACAGTTGCAGTTCAAACAAAAATGGGGTCAGTTACTGTTGGATTCAATGTTTGTTCTCAAGGATTGTAAAACACCAAACTGAAATATAAGATGCGGTTCTTCAAACTAATGCTAAGCCTCAAAGGAACCACGTAGGCAACTGAGGTCAGAGAAATTAGATTGTAATTGGGATGGAATATTAAAGTGGCAATCTATCAGAGTTCAAAGGCCATGATTGCAGGCAAAATGAAAACATCCAGCAAAATTGTTACCCACAGACATATCTCTCTCTCTCTCCATAGATTCAGCTTGTCCTGCTGGGCATTTCTAACATTGTCTGTTTTCTTCAGGATATCTGGAGTATTTTGATTTTGTAGCTGTGTAATGTTGTTAGCACCGACTGCCTCAAGTTCAGGATTCTCAGTCAAAATACAACCAAGTCCCGACAACACTCAGTTTGTCCATTTGTATTATTTGTGTGTGTCAATGGTAAATCACATCTGTAAGTAGGAAAGGACATTCCACAAGATGCACTACCGCTCATTGCCATTCAAACTTCACCACATCTTGTATTGGCACATCTCCAGTGACCAACTTTAACCATCTTCAACTACATGATGCAGGTGGAATGATGAAACACAAAAATGCCCTGTCATAAGCCTGATGAGATACCCTGTTGTAATCCACACTGCTTTTAGTTCTCAGTGTGTCAGAGCTGATTGTATTGCTTACAGTCTGGTCACCACATCACAGGAATGATGTGAAGCTTTTGGAGAGGTGCAGAAGTAGTTTACCAGGATGCAGCTTAAGAACTGCTTACTCATTATAACCATATAATAGTATCTCTGTTTGGGAGGAAGACATGAGAAAGCACATTTGGGTTTTATTTACAGAGGCAGAGGAGATTATCTTTAAACTTGACTGTTCCAGTGCTCTCTTGGTTGTCTTCTCATTGTCTTTTTCTTCCTAAATCTGAACCCTGCCAACCCGCTGCTCCCTGTATACTAACTCGGACCAGGTTGTGTTGGTCCCTAGTTCCTATGTTACTGGCCCACATTGACAGCCCACCTGGCATTTCTTTGATTATAAAATTCTCATCCATGTTTACCAACCCCTGTCCCTCTTTATTTCTATGCCCCCATCAGCCCCACAATTCACTGCACTCTACCCATTCTGCTCTTTGTCCATTCATTAACAATTAATCATTTAGCCACTGAGAACGATGACTTCAACTGTCTTAAAAACCAAATGTCTTCAGGACCAAGGGCGAGCAGAAGGGATTAGTTAATTTGGCGTCATGTTCGGTACAACATCTTGGGGTGAAGGGCCCATTCCTGTGCTGTACAGTTCAAGGTTCTAAGTACAATCCTGTACCTAAGGCTCTCCAGCTCTTTATCTCTCTTTTCCCCTGAAAATGTCCCCTCAAGATAACTCCTTGTGCATTTCATTAGCGTTTCTAATATCTCCTTACGTGTGATCTGTCAAATATTATTTGAAAATCACTCCCAAGAAGCACTTTGGCAGGCTTTGCCAGAGTTTCACCACTTAAATTATTAATTAATCAATAAAAGTTATTGAGATTTTCCAGTTCTGGGTATTTAAGGTATTGTTTTAATTATTCAAGATTTCCATCATATGTTTCTTTAGTGCATCTACACATCGTGATCGTGTACACGTGTATAACAAGATATGTGCCAACAATGCAGTGATCCCATCTCTTCTAATATAAGCAACTCATTTGCACTTTCTCCCTTCTGAGGGAGGGTCACTGGACCCAAAGCGTTGACTCTGATTTCTCTCCACAGATTCTGCCAGACTTGCTAAGCTTTTCCAGCAATTTCTGTTTTTGTGCACTTTATTTTGAATTCATACTTATCACATCAACACTTCCTTTTACCTGAACCATCATCATTTTGTCATTGACTCACTCCTCCCCTCCACTCTCTCAGAAACATGTACTCATAGGATCCATAGGATGGTCAAGTGTTTATCCAGTTACCTCTACTAAGCCACAGTTGGATCTCCTACTACCTTCTCAGACTGTGCATTCCAAATCCTAATCGCTTGGCTAAAGGATCAACTCACTGCATCAGAATTACCTTTAGAACATAGAACGTAGAACATTACAGCGCAGTACAGGCCCTTTGGCCCTCGATGTTACACCGACCTGTGGAGCCAATCTGAAGCCCATCTATCCTTCACTATTCCATTTTCATCCATATGTTTATCCTGTGACCATTTAAGTGCCCTTAAAGTTGGTGAGCCTACTACTGTTGCCGGCAGTGTATTCCATGCCCCGACTACTCTCTGAGTAAAGAAACTTGTATCTCTAATGAGCTTAACAGGTTGAAATTCATTCAAGTCTTTCACTCAATGAATGGCTTTGGAAGTGACTGCTGCAATCTGTGAATGAAGCAGCGCAAACTCAAAACTGTATTGGAAGCTGGAACTATGACGATGAGTCACCGTCATTAGTAAGGAACTGGTTAAGTAATGAGTCATTGACCAATAAGACAAGCTTGAGACCTTACTTTAAATTGTATATAAATGCAGACATTTGATAGACCTGCTATAAATAATATATCACCAAGGCTGTAGTGACAGTATACTGACCCCCTTGTGTGAGGCATTGGAAGGTGCCTTGGCCAGAGTGGGAAGCACTCAAAATGCTAAATCTCCACTCTCCTACATGTGTTATACAGCAGAGTTAGTCTTACATTTGAAACGAGAGTGTGGTGCTGGAAAAGTACAGCAGGTCAGGCAGCATCCGAGGAGCAGGAGAGTCAAGTTTTGGGCATAAGCCCTTCATTATAAGCCCTGATGAAGGGCTTATGCCTAAAACATTGATTCTCCTGCTCCTCGGATGCTGTCTGACCTTCTACACCCTCAACTCTGATCTCCAGCATCTGCAGTCCTCACTTTCTCTGATTCTTACATTAGCCTATCATGCAGATGTGATAATATTCATAACATCTGCAGTGGAGACTTCAGATAACCAAGTCATAGACACACAAACAGCATGTCCCATGACTGTTCCTGCTAATGTTAATGCAGGTTCAGAATTTAAACTCCAAGACTCCATTTCCATGTTTGTTTGCTTGGAGAATGTCTATTATTAAGAACAAAGAAAAAAAATCCAAACTTTATGACTATCCACCCTTCCACAGTCAGACAGGTCATTCAACTTTGTGGTGAGATGTACTCATGTCAAATCATATAATATGACCCTGCACAAAAGGCCAAAGTCAGTAGCACCTCTGAGAGTGAACAATGCTGGCAAAGAAGACTTCCCCACTCTCAACTTTGAAACAAGTATATCAAGGTTAGTCACTGAAAGTGGACCTTAGATCTCTGCACTTCATCAGTAAGCAATACAACAACGTGTCAGATAACCCAGAACCCAGGACAGCTGACTCTTTAAGCAATTACACTGAAATGGTTCTTCCACTCTCACCACTACACTCCACTGGGTCTGCCTCTGTTGAGCTCCCTGTACATATGGGACATTGTAGGGATCTGTCTTCACACCATTCCAGGCAAACCCAAACTCTACCTGTATGCATTTCCAGCAACATACTTTGGAGAGTTTTAAATGTGCTGAACTTTGGTGCATATCAGTCGTCTCACTGACAAAATAATGAAGTGCTACTCCATAAACTAGGAGAGCTCCCTGCGTGGAAGGCACATTGTATAAGATCATAAGGCATAGGAGCAGTAAAAGACCATTCAGCCCTTTGAGTCTGCGCCACCACTTAAGAGATCATGGCTGATCTAATAATCCACAACTCCACTTTTCTGTCTTTTACCCATTGCTTTACTGATTAAACATCTGTCTTTCTTAGCCATGAACATACGTAAAGGCCCAACCTCCACAGCTCTCTGCAGTAGAGAACTCCACAATTTCACTGCCATCTGAGAAATAAAAAATTCTCCTCTCCTCTGCTGTAAGTTGGTGACCCATTATTCTGAGACGATGCCCTCTGGTACTGAACTCTCCCACAAGAGGAAACAACCTTTCCATTTCTACCCTGTCAAGTTCCTGAAGAATTGTATATGTTTCAATCAGGTCAGCTTTCATTCTTGTAAACTACGACAGATATAAGCCCAACCTACTCTACTTCTCCTCATATGAATACCCCTATATATCCAGAATCAACCCAGTAAAGCCTTGCCTCTTGTGATGAAGTTGCACCGTTAACAATGGCGTGAAGTCTTTGGCTTTTTTTCAGAGAAGTTGTAAATGACACAGACTCCGAAACGTCTGGAGCTTCAAGGGTTTTAGGACCAATGTGATAATAGCTAACAGATACTGCCTCAGGCAGAGGCTTTCAAGTTTTAAAGAAAACACTTTTTAGATTAGATTAGATTACATTACAGTGTGGAAACAGGCCCTTCGGCCCAACAAGTCCACACCGACCCGCCGAAGCGCAACCCACCCATACCCCTACATTTACCCCTTACCTAACACTATGGGCAATTTAGCATGGCCAATTCACCTGGCCTGCACATCTTTGGATTGTGGGAGAAAACCGGAGCAAACCCACGCAGACACGGGGAGAAGGTGCAAACTCCACACAGCCAGTTGCCTGAGGCGGGAATTGAACCCGGGTCTCCGGCGCTGTGAGGCAGCAGTGCTAACCACTGTGCCACCGTGCCGTCCACTTGTAGAATGAAAGGGGAGTGGCCAGTTCTCCCAGCTCAGCTTATCTCTGGTTTGTTTTTTTTTTAAGCAGCAGTATGAAAAAAAGCTGCTGGACCCAAAGAAGCAGGTCCATGCTCGTACTCTCTCTCTCTCTCTCTCTCTCTAACATCTTTTCTGTAAGACCCTGTGTTTGATTTTCTGTGCCAAGGGATGTTTATGGGGATTGTTGCAAGTATTTGGAATAGCATCATTAAGTTGGGATAATTTGCTGGGTTTTTGGATAGGTTAAGTTATTCGGTATTTTGGTCTTTGTTGTTTGTGTTTCATTCAGTAATCTTGTAAATAAATGCTGTTTTGTTTAAAACTAAGTGGTTTGACCAGCTGATTCTCTCCTGGAGTATCCACTTTACACCTGCTTAAAACAACTAGCAAAAGTAGGGTCTACGCTACTTTCTTGAAATGTTTTGAGGAGGTCTGGGCTGGTCCATAGCACCCTATACCTTCAATGGCAATACAGGTCATTCTGCTATAATAAGGGTTTTGTTAATGTAAATTCTCTATAGTACAATTGACGAATTGGGGTCACTGTTTCTAAAGTGTGAACTTTTAAAGCTTGTATTAGTTATAATACAATTCTGATCCATTAGTTTAAATGATGCTATCATTACGCCTCTCAGCACCAGAGACCCAGGCTTGACTCCAGCCTTGGGCGATTGTCTGTGTAGAGTTTGTACATTCTCCATGTCTGTGTGTGTTTCCTCTGGGTGCTCTGGTCTCCTCCCACAATTCAAAAGATGTCCAGGTTAGGTGAATTGGCCATGCTAAATTGCCCATAGTGTTCAGGGATGTGTAGGTTTGGTTCATTAGTCAGGGGGAAATGTAGGATAATAGAGTGGGGAAATGGGTCTGGGTGGGTTACCCTTCAGAGGGTCAGTGTGGACATATTGGGCTGAAGGGCCTGTTACCACATTGTAAGGATTCTATGATGATTGTTTCAAACGGAGTTGCGCAAGAACAGAATCACCACGTTATAGCAGAACCGACTGTATATCATGCCCTACACTGAAGGAGCGTACTGTTCACACATTATTCCAGAAGTGGTCTGACCAGTGCATTTTCAAGTTTTATCTAGTGTTTGCTATTTTTATAGTCATTTCCCTTTGCAATAAACACAATTTTGCCTTCCTTATTACCCACTGAACTTGGATGTTAGCTTTTTGTGATGCATTTACGAGAACTGCCTTATCGCTTTATGTTTCAGCTTTCTGCAGACTTACTCCATTTAAATAAAATTCACCCTTTCTGTCCTTCCTACCACACCTCACATTTCCCTACATTATATTCTACCAGCCAAATTTTGGAACATTTACCTTGACCTATCCATATTCACCTGCAGACTTGTTGTGTCAACTTCTCTATTTGCCTTCCCACCTATTTTTGGGGAGGTGCTCAAATAGGCAAGATGTGACCCGGGGTGTCCCTCAAGGGTGTCCCTAAGTGTTAAGGCCTCAATTATTCACATTATTAATTAACAACTTAAGTAATGGCATAGAAAGTCATATATCCATAATTGCTGATGGCACAAAGTTAGGCAGCATTGTAGACAGTGTAGATAACAACATAAAATTATAAAAGGATATTAATAGACTAAAGCGCATGATCAAAACTGTGGCAGATAGAGTTCAGTGTAAGTAACTGTGAGGTTATCCATTTTGAACCAAAAAATGATAGATCAGGGAACTTTCTAGATACTATGAAGTTAAGTACAATGGATGTCCAAAGAGACTTGGAAGTTCGGGTGCATAGATCTTTAGAATCCTATTAATGGTGCAGAAAATAATCAAGAAAGCTAATGGAATGCTGGCCTTTACATCGAGAGGACTGAAGAACAAGGATAAGAAGTTTTGCTGCAGCATTACAAAACCCTAGTTAGACCCCACTTGAAGCACCACACCATGGGACGGATGTATTGGTCTTGGAAGGAGCATAACACAGAATGATACTTAGACCTCAGGGGTTAAGTTATGAGAAGTGATTACACAAAACGGTGTGTTTTTCTAGAATTTAGAAGTCTTAAAGATATTAACAGGAGTCAGAATAGATAAAGATAAATTATTTCCATCACTTAAGGATTCTAGAACTGGGAGGCATAGTCTGAGAAGTAGGGCCAGACCACTCAGGAGAGTTGTTAGGAAGCACTTCTACACACAAAGCATGATGGGAGTTTAGAGCTCTCTTCCAAAAATGGCTGCCAATGCTAGATAAGCTTTTAATTTTAAATATAGGTTAGTTTTTTTTTATTAAACAAAGGTATTAAGGGATACGTGTCCAACAGAGGTATATGAAACAAAACCAGACATTGCTGGGAAAGCTCAGCAGGGCTGCCAGCCTCTGCAAAGAGAAATCAGAGTTAATGTTTTGGGTTGAATGACCCTTCCTCAGAAGATTCTCGAATGGAAATGGTAACTGTGATTTCTCTCCACAGAGGCTGCCAGACCTGCTGAGCTTTTCCAGCAATTTCTCTTTTCACTTCTGATTTAGACCATCTGCAGTTCTTTCATTTTTTGCAGGTATATGGAGTTAGGCCACAAATCAGCCATGATCTCACAGAATGGGTGGAACAGGCTTAAAGGGCTGAATGGCCTATGTTCTTATGTAACACACTAGGACCTATCTTATTTAGGTTTCTAAGGTCCATCTCTAAGGTAAATTCAAATACCAAAAGCTGTGTTTGGCTGCACTATTTCTCTTCTTTTCCATTAACATTGCTTTAGTTTTAAAGATTAGCACAAACTACTACGCAAGTTAAATTTTAAAAGTCAAATAAACAAGCTTATCTTCTATCAGTACTGTTTTCAGCTTTTCAAACCATGCTGCTTAAATATCAAGTTAAAACTTATGTCAGTTTAATTTCCTTCTTTCCAATTATATGTATTATAGCAACAACGTTATTTTACACAGCACTTTAAAATGTCTTGAGCTTCTTCATAGCAGCGTAACTAAGCTAATATGAATGCAAAAAAGGTAATATTAGGAGGGGTGACCAAAGATTTAGTAGCACTTAACGCACACCCTGCACATGATAATGACCATCAAACATATACTTGCATTAGACATCACCAAGGTAACGCCATCACCTTCAAGACAGGAATTTGCAGCTCCTTTTACCAGAACTGATTACTTAGCCTTTGTATTGTCACCATGGTCATTGTATCATGGGACTTTCAGATATCTTCTTGTCTCTAAGCCAATGTGACACATCACTCTCTGTGTATCATTAACCCCTATACACAGTAGGGATAAGTCCTGTTACTATGGTGATTGTTAGCGCATTAAAAATAGAGACAGTTTCAACCTTGAATGAAAAGCAGTTCAATTCAACACTGGTGAACTGAGGCTGGTTACCATTGCAATATTTGAAGTTTCTTTTAGTGTGTGAAACTTGGTGAAAGTTTTAAATCGTGAAGTGAAAACAATTCCTTGTTGCATACATTAATTGGTATTGGGAATTGGGTGGCATATTATATTGTCCTAGTGGCTAAAAAATGTCCTGGAGCCCCATGTCGTGAGCCAGATTATCTGGTCATTATTTCATTGCTGTTTGTGGGTCTGGGCAATGGTTTCTATAATGATGCCGACATTTCAAAAACAAGTACCTTATGAACTATAGAGCATTTCATCTTAAATCTGAGAAGGTGCAAAGGGTAGACAAATTCGTCAATTGGGCTATCTCCCTCTTCCCCTTGTTCTCTCTTGTAAGGCTTAGACTGTGAATGATTAAGACAAAGGATGATTGAGGCTTTGTTTCTCTGTTCTAAAGGGCCACTTGTGACTCCTGGAAGTTAATACATCCTGGAAATAGAATCTACCCCACTCGCCCCACCAAATATCTCTCTCATGCAATGAAAATAGAAGCAGTGAATTCACACGTAAGGAGTTTTCCGAGGTTTGCAAGAGTGGAAGCAGGTCTATTAACAGAGCTCTTGCAAAATAAAACAAATCTCTTTCATTCTTTTCTCAGGAGCAAAATGTGCCTTCACATATATCAATGCCGTTAGAGCAATGGTGGTGTGTTCTGCTGCTAACTTTACTAAGTTCAAGATGTCTAGTGTAATGACATTTGGTAATTCATAAGCTAGCTTTGATTTAGGGAGATCAACAGAGTTTGTTCAATATGTTGTTGATTTCTTTGAATCTGTGCAGTCACGTACATGGTCTACCTATTCAACAGGGAGAAAGTGAGGACTGCAGATGCTAGAGATCAGAGTAGAGTGTGTGGTGCTGGAAAAGCACAGCAGGTCAGGCAGCATCCGAGGAGCAGGAGAATCGACATTTCAGGCTTAAGCCCTTCATCGGCTTCTCGGATGCTGCCTGACCTGCTGTGCTTTTCCAGCACCACATTGTCAACTATCTATTCAACAGACAATGCAGTGACTGAAACTTAGCATAAATCTCATCAGATTATTTATTTCAATGTCTATTCATGCTGCTCGGTTTACATTTCAGCCATCTCTGTATTTCAAGAATTTTGATTGGCTTTTTCTTCTTACCTTTATTCTTGTGCTCTATCTAATGGTCTTTATGCTTAGTTTGGGCCTTTGTGTCTTTCTGTGCCTCAGATCTATGTGCTCTGTTTAAAATAAAAATAAATAGTGGGTGAAGAGAAAGAGAGATGCTTGCTCGTCTTAAACTGTAAGCTTTGGTATATTTTCCAGAGGATCGTTGCTTGAATATCATGAGTGTAATTGCAATGTGTTCTTTTTTTTTCTCCATAGGTTTTCACCACTCTTTCCTGAACAATAGAAAATAATTTGGCAAGTAGCCCTCCATTTTGCCGAAATCATCATTTGTGAGCACAGCAAATGAGGTTAATTGTAATGGCGCAAAAGCATCACTAATGGTTCAGCAGAAGCCACATAATTCGGGCTGGTAAACCGATCTCTCAGAGTGCTGCCAATTTCAGAGTCATTGTTGGGGCCCATCCATTACAGGAGGTTGGTCCTTTTAGCATTGTGCAACACGATTCCAAGGTGTTCCTATTTCGGAAAGGACTGTGGTCTGGTTATGTGGATTATCAGATCAGCCGGGGATTGCACTGAATGGTACAATAGACTTAATGGGCCAAATGACCTACTTCTGCTGTTTCTGGTCTTAAAACACAAGGATAATTTCGAAAACACAAAGATAATTTCTAATATGTTGGAGTTCAGTTAGGCATTTGATAAGGTTCCCCACGGTAGGCTATTGCACAAAATAGAGATGCATGGGATTGAGGGTTATTTAGCAGTTTGGATCAGAAATTGGCTAGCTGAAAGAAGACAGAGGGTGGTGGTTGATGGGAAATGTTCATCCCGGAGTTCAGTTACTAGTGGTGTATCGCAAGGATCTGTTTTGGGGCCACTGCTGTTTGTCATTTTTATAAGTGACAGAGTTGAGGCATAGTCAAGAGTGTGGTGCTGGCAAAGTGCAGCAGGTCAGGCAGCATCCGAGGAGCAGGAGAATTGATGTTTCGGGCATAAGCCTGAAATTCCTGATGGAGGACTTATGACCACACCACACTCTCGACTCTGATCTTCAGCATCTGCAGTCCTCACTTTCTTCTAGATGAGGGCATAAAAGGATGGGTTAGTAAATGTGCGGATAACACTAAGGTTGTTGGAGTTGTGGATAGTGCTGTTTGATAAGGTTCCCCACGGTAGGCTATTGCACAAAATAGAGATGCATGGGATTGAGGGTTATTTAGCAGTTTGGATCAGAAATTGGCTAGCTGAAAGAAGACAGAGGGTGGTGGTTGATGGGAAATGTTCATCCCGGAGTTCAGTTACTAGTGGTGTACCGCAAGGATCTGTTTTGGGGCCACTGCTGTTTGTCATTTTTATAAATGACAGAGTTGAGGCATAGTCAAGAGTGAGGTGCTGGCAAAGTGCAGGAGGTCAGGCAGCATCCGAGGAGCAGGAGAATTGATGTTTCGGGCATAAGCCTGAAATTCCTGATGAAGGACTTATGACGAAACATCGATTATCCTGCTCCTTGGATGCTGTCTGACCTGCTGTGTTTTTCCAGCACCACACTCTCGACTCTGATCTTCAGCATCTGCAGTCCTCACTTTCTTCTAGATGAGGGCATAAAAGGATGGGTTAGTAAATGTGCGGATAACACTAAGGTTGTTGGAGTTGTGGATAGTGCTGAAGAATGTTGCAGGTTACAGAGGGACATAAATAAGCTGTAGAGCTGGGCTGAGAGGTGGCAAATGGAGTATAATGCAGAAAAATGTGAGGTAATTCACTTTGGAAGGAGTGACAGAAATAAAGAATACTGGGCTAATGGTAAGATTCTTGGTTGTGTCCATGTACATAGATCCTTGAAAGCTGCCACCAAGATTGATAAAGTTGTTAAGAAGGTGTACGGTGTGTTAGCTTTTATTGGTAGAGGGATTGTGTTTCGGGACCACGGTCATGTTGCAGCTGTACAAAACTCTGGTATGGCCCGCACCTGGAGTATTGTGTACAGTTCTGATCACCCCATTATAGGAAGGATGTGGAAGCTTTGGAAAGGGTGCAGAGGAGATTTACTAGGATGTTGCCTGGTATGGAGGGAAGACCTGAAGCTGTTTTCATTAGAGAGAAGAAGGTTGAGGGGTGACTTAATTGATACTTATAAGATAATCAGAGGGTTAGATAGGGTGGACAGGGAGAACCTTTTTCCTCAGATGGTGATGGCTAGCATGAGGGGGCATAGCTTGAAATTGGAGGTGATAAATATAGGACAGATGTCAGAGGTGGTTTTATTTACTTAGAGAGGCATGGAACACACTGCCTGCAACAGTAGTAGATTCGCCAACTTTAAGGGCATTTAAATGGCATTTGGATAAACATATGGATGAGAATGGAATAGTGTAGGTTAGATAGGCTTCAGATTGGTTCCACAGGTCAGCGCAGCATCAAGGGCTGAAGGGCCTGTTCTGCACTGTAGTGTTCAATGTTCTATGTTCTGTGGATAGGTGTAACATTTTTCACTGGAGCATACAAGGTTGAGAGGTGACCTTATAGAAGTTTATAAAATAATGAGGGGCATAGGTAGAGTTAATGGTAGTTGCTTATTTTTAAGGTGAAACGAGAGAGGGGCAAAAGTTTTACACAGAGGGTGGTTCGCATGTGGAATGAACTTCGTGAGGAAGTGATGAATGTGGGCATAATTACAATGTTTAAAAGACATTTGGATAGGTGCTTGACTGGGAAACATTTGGAGGGATATTGGCCAGGAGCAAGCAGGTGGGACTAATTTAGTTTAGAATTATGTTCAGCATGGACTGGTTGAACCAAAGGGTCTGTTTCCGTGTCTTATGACCCTATGGCTCTATTTTGAGATAAGCACAACTCAAGTATGCCTCTGTGTCAATGAACATTGAACTTGCTAGTGTCAGCACGATAAACAATCTCTTCAGAGAACATTACCAACAGAAAACTGACAAAGCACCTGCTTTCATACAGGACTTCAAAATATTAACCAACACTCTACATGTGCGAAGCCCCAATTCACAATGGCAGGCCTCCTGGTTGACTGCAAACATCACCACCTACAACCTAGGAACTGACCCGAATGTTGAAGTCCCGGGTTTCAACCTTCTGAGGTAAATGCAGGCAAAACTGTGGGTGAATAGGCTGGGGAAGACATGGCCACTTGTTGCCCAAGTGGAATGTGAGGATCAGCTCAAGCTGTGACTGAGACCATCCAACCACAGCCTCTTATCTCGAACCCCTGACCTAAGAGATCCATTTCTGTTGACATCACGACATTTGCCCTGGCAGGTAGGGAAAGTTAGTTCCTCCAACCTTGTGGATAAGCAGCTGGAGATCCTGGTGGTGCAGGGAAATTATGTCCTCTGGCTCTACTCTCCAAGAGGAGACCAGGCCAGCAGATTCTGCCAACTCGGTCCATTGGCCAACATTGACATCAGTGCCATCGTAACTATCTGGAGGAATTCCCAGCAGTGAAGCCAGAAGCTCAATGTCCTTCTCTGTTCCATCAGTGTAAATGGGATCATCCACTTTCTGTGACCTCACCCTCAATCTACAGTACTAAGGCTCAGGCTGTATCACTCTCACTATTATCCAGAAGATCTTCTCTCACTTACTATTGCCCACTCCAAACCCTCACCTTCCTAACCCTATATGTCCTTTGCAATGCCTGCTCATGGAGTCATAGAGTCATTTAGAGCACGGAAACAGAGCCTGCAGTCCAACCAGTCCATGCCGACCATGTTCCCAAAACAACTAGAACCACCTGCCTGTATTTGGCCATATCCCTCCAAACCATTCCTATTCATATACTTATCCAAAAGTCTTTTAAACATTGCAATGGTACCTGCATCCATTTCTATAGAAGTTCATTCCACATATGAACCACCCTCTGTGTAAAATGTTGCTCCTCATTTCCGTTTCGAATCTTTCTCCTCTTACCTTAAAAATATGCCCTCCTAATTTTGGACTCCCTCAATGTAGAGAAAAGACCCTTGGTAATCACCCTATCTACACCCCCTCAGCACATTTCCTCACCTGCACTAACAGCTGTACCATTCATTTTAATTTCACTGAATCACTCCCTTTCTCTCATTCCTGGATAAAGTGTCCCCTAATAGGGCAGAAAGAGCCAAGACAGGCGATGGGCTCTCTCACGTCCAGTTCCTCACCCGTTATGACAGGGGGATGCTGACTGTGCTGCAGCCTCTGCATTAACATTGCTGGCTGCTCTTGACTTACTGAACCTCCTAAATGCAGGTTTCTCCCTTCACCCGACCGAGGCCGACGTGACAGGCGTCACAGCTTTACTCAAGGTTAACCAGAGGCATACGACCCCCGTATTTCTAGCTGAGGGGGAGCAGTATAAAAAGGCAGTATAGGGAGGCTGTGAACATTCTGGTAAGTTCAAGGTGAGTCGGGGACTTGGTGAGAGCAAGTGAGCAGCCCTGAGATGCAGCCAGATGCGACCCAGGAGATGGGTTGGTGTCTCTGCATGTACTGTGTCCTTACAGCAGCATTACATTGTGATTTGTCAGTGTGTCCCAGTGAAGAATGTGCAGGAGCAACCCCTCAGTGGAAAGGCGAGTTGGCACAAGGAAACTGAGATGCTGCTAGATGACGGATGCCAGTCTTCGTGGGTGAGGTCGGGGGAGGGAAATAAGTTGGCCATTGCCCTGGAGCCTGCCCTGAGATGCTGTTACCAGGTGTCCAAGATGTCAGCCCAGATGGGCAAGCGGGAAGGTGGAGTTGAGGCATTCACTCAAACTTTCATGTCAAGCATTCTAGGCATCTTCTCTTCTCATGATGAGTGGTATGATAAGAAATTGCATAAAAATGAGGAGAGATGTGCAGTTAATGAAACCGATAGCAAGCAATAAACTTCATTTAATAAGCAACTCACTGGTGCCTACCAATGATTTTAGATTAGATTCCCTACAGTGTGGAAACAGGCCCTTTGACCCAACAAGTCTACACTGACCCTCCAAAGAGTAACCCACCAAAACCCATTTCCCTCTAACTAATGCACCAAACACAATGGGCAATTTAGTGTGGCCAAATCACCAGGCATGCACATCTTTGGACTGTGGGAAGAAACCGGAGCACCCAGAGGATACCCATGCAGACACGGGGAGAATGTACAAACTCCACACAGACAGTCACTCAAAGTTGGAGTCGAACCCAGGTCCCTGGCACTGTGAGGCAGCACTCAGCTAACCACTGAGCCACCATACTGCCAACTTTGTTTTAACATCTGGATCTTAGTTGGAAAGTGCAGCAAGTTTCTTCCTGGTATCGAGAATAGCCTCACTGGACTTCTCGTGATTTTCCCAGAATTCTATTCATTTTGCTCATTGTCCTATAAGATTCCACCCTGTAACTCTGTCCTGCTTACTGGATTTCCTGCCTTTATCAACAGACATGATTGCTCATCTAATGGCACTTGCCAGAACCCACTGTTTATTTAAAATTCATTCATGGGGCTTGGGCATTGCTGGCTGACAAGTATTTTTATTGCCCGTCTCTAGTTGCTGTTGCGAAAATGGCAGTGAGCTGTCTTCTGGATTAGCCCATCTCTACAAAAGCAACTGCGGATCCAACTCATGTGCAGAATTGTCTCGATTGTTACATATTTGATGAAGTGGTTTCAATTTACCATCCAGAATTGAGTACATAATCCAGGCTGACACTTCAGGGTAGCACTGATAAAGTGCTACATTATCAGAAGTGCTGTCTTTCATATGAGAAATTAAATCCAAGGTCTTTCAAATGGATGTCAAAGACGCCATTGATTTATTCAAAGATGAATAGTCAGTGCTCATTTATCAGCCAACCACACTGAAAACAGATTACCTGGTCATGGATCTCATTTCCGGTAATACTGGAGTCTCCAGGTGTGCTGCAGTGGGGAGTTTGCGAGATTGAAGTGAACAGAGGTAATGGAGGAGCTGATATTTCTTTAGTCATATTTCTTTATTTAGAGGTGAGGATGTGAGCTATGATAATGCGGTTCTGTAGTATAGGTAGATCAACCAGGGGTGAAAATGTGTTGCTGGAAAAGCGCAGCAGGTCAGGCAGCATCCAGGGAACAGGAGAATCGACATTTCGGGCATAAGCCCTTCTTCAGGCTTATGCCCGAAACGTCGATTCTCCTGTTCCCTGGATGCTGCCTGACCTGCTGCGCTTTTCCAGCAACACATTTTCAGCTCTGATCTCCAGCATCTGTAGACCTCACTTTCTCCTCAAAGATCAACCAGGGGATCAACCCTGTTTCAATGGAGAGTGTAGGAGGGCATGCCAGGAACAACATCAAGCAGACCAAAAACTGAGGTGTCAATCTGGTGAAACTACCAATCAGGACAATTTGCGTGCCAAATGGCATAAACAGTAGGTGATAGACTACTTTAGGGCCTTGGACAACATCAAGCAGACCAAAAACTGAGGTGTCAATCTGGTGAAACTACCAATCAGGACAATTTGCGTGCCAAATGGCATAAACAGCAGGTGATAGACAGAGGTAAAAACAATGACTGCAGATACAGGAAGCCAGATTCTGGATTAGTGGTGCTGGAAGAGCACAGCAGTTCAGGCAGCATCCAAGGAGCTTCAAAATCGACGTTTCGGGCAAAAGCCCTTCATCAGGAATAAAGGCAGTGAGCCTGGAGCGTGGAGAGATAAGCTAGAGATTTGGTTTATGTGAAGGTTGGTAGGGTGGAAGGTGAGCACCAGGGGCGTTCTGTCCTTGTTACGGTTGGTGGGGTCTGAGGGCGGAGGTGCGGGATGCAGACGAGATGCGTTGGGCATCTTTAACCACGTGGGAAGGGAAATTGCAGTCTCTAAAGAAGGAGGTCATCTGGTGTGTTCTGTGGTGGAACTGGTCCTCCTGGGAGCAGATACGATGGAGGTGATAGACAGAGTTAAGCGATACCACAATTCATCCCTACCAGCATTGTGGGTCAACCCACTGCAAATGGATTCCAACAATTCAAGAAGGCAGTTCATCCCCACCTTATCAAAGCTAGCCAGCCAACGATGCCCAAGTTCCACAAATAAAGTTTTAAATCTCTGGGGCCCGATGCAGTCAAACTGTCACAGATCCTAAAGCCAACAGTGAGGGGAGAGTGAGAGCACATGTGGAAAGCCCACAGCGTGGAGAGACTGCTGGTTGTAGAAGGACTGTAACCTTTTAACTTCATTTCTTGATTGTCCTAATTTGTACTGTGCAGAACTCCAATTAGAACTCTTAGTTT
This sequence comes from Chiloscyllium plagiosum, assembly GCF_004010195.1. NCBI lineage: Eukaryota > Metazoa > Chordata > Chondrichthyes > Orectolobiformes > Hemiscylliidae > Chiloscyllium > Chiloscyllium plagiosum. The sequence continues at coordinate 5,628,679 of NC_057729.1, read as the reverse complement.
TTCCTCTTTATTGCTCTATTTTTGTACCTAATATATTTTAGTACCTAAAATGTGTACCTCAGTACTTTGTACCTAAGATGGCGCCGTGTGCGGCGACATTGTACACATTTTGCTGTACTCCTGTACTTTCTACTTGAGTACACGAGATAATAAACCAAAGTCTAATTCTCATTCAATAGAAGCTGAGAGGCTATGGTCTTGTAGTGAAGCTGGCAAAGAAGAGTATTTTTTCAGGCTGCAGAGAAGATTGAAGTCAGGTTGGGAAATAGGAGTAAAGGAGATGGAGGTTGGAGGCGACTGAGTTACATGTCATGAGGCGGTAAGAGCAGAGGAAATTAGAAGTCATGTAAACTAAAACAGAATTGAGCTTTTGAAATGAAAGGACGATGAGTAAATGTCACCCCAAAAAGCCAGGTTTGACAGTGAACAGATTCAGGACATCAGAACTGAATCAGAGGTCTAACATGGCGAGTAAATAATACAGAACACATAAAAGAGTATGGAAATAAAGTGACAAATTACCTTTATTAAAAAGCGAAGGCTGACTTGGGAAATTATATGGCTTGTTGCAACAATTAAGGTATGCCATGTAAGCGGAACTGTCACATCTTGAAAATAAAGTTGTATGAAAGACAAAAATAGAATTCAGGTAAAGGTGTTGTTCAGAGTTGGTTACGATTCTTGACTTGGACATAGAAAATGCACTACATAATGAAATTAGGTATGTATGTAAAATTAGACGGCTTAGCAAGCACAGAGATGGATTATGAAAACAAGAGAAAGAAATGATAAATTAATAAATAGATAGATGGGTGGCACTTGCAACTTAATGCTTAATGGTGTGAAGGAATACATTCTGAAAACAAATGAAAGGAATATTCCCCTAATAGACACTGATGGCTGTGAGTGAACAGTTTAGGTGTTCAAATCCATAATCCCTTGAAATTGCAGATAGATAAAGACATAAAAAGAGCATTGTCAACTTATAAATATAAGAGTGATGTACAAGAAGAGAGAAGAAAAATATGGTCAGGTTATGGTTCGAATATTGTCCATTGTTTGGGTTACTGTGTGATAGAAGAAAATTAAAGCTATTTACAGAGATGATTCCTAAGAGAAGAAACTGCTACCAAAAAGGAGATAGGGTTTGATATATTGGGATAATTTTTATTGGGGCAGAGGAGAGTTACTCCAGGTTGTTAACATTGTCAAGGCTTTTAATCGAATGAATGAGCAAAGATTATTTCCTCTGAATACAAAGTTGTTGATGACTGGCCATCAATTTGTGATTGTTACTAAGCGAAATATAAGAAAATGCTGTCAACAAAAATTATTTGAGCATGGAGTACTTTGATATATGGTCTAGTTGAAGCAGATGTCACTGTATCTTTTAAGGTAAAAGTGGATAACTATTTAAAAATGTTTTAAAAAATGGTGGTGATCAGGACAGGATTAAGACTTAACAAAGATCTAGCATGTTCGGCATAACATGCTTAAGTAAATGACTATCTATTCATGGACAGGTTTGATTTTAACTGAGGAATAAATTATATATCTGTTTCAAGTGATCTAGCATCAACACAAGTAAAAATTCTGCCTTTAGACAATTTGGCTCAACTTCCATCAACTGTACACCTTAGGTGCATGTCCAAGTTGTGAAAGGCCAATACACATTCTGATGGACCCATTAGGTTTGGGTGCAATATCCATGCCCAAGAACCACTGACATGAATTGATAACCAAGGAAATGAAGTTATTCCTAGTCATTTCCCAAAGCTGTTTCTGAACTTGATTCATTAAGAGAGGGATAATCTTCCTGGATGTGTAGAGACATAATGGCTCAGCTTTGTTCCTTGACATGATGTTGTATTAAGTACTGAATTTGCCTAATCCTGTGATTAATTCTTGGTATCTTGAATTTAAGATGGAGATAGATAGGTTCTTGATTGTTAAGGGGATCAAAGGTTATGGGGTGAAGGCGGGAGAATGGGGTTGAGAAACTTATCAGCCATGATTGAATGGTGGAACAGACTCGATGGGCCGAATGACTTACTTGTGCTCCTATATCTTATGATCTTATGGTCTATTGTATCTCAAAGGAACTCTCACCGTTGTTTTGTTGCAGCACTTTGAATTTTCGAATAATGTTTGGGGCCAATCATGAATTCTTGTTCAAGGAGAAGGTTTCTTCATTTTGAATGGTATAACTCTACTTTCTGGCATTCTTGTCTGTGTCCAGTTCTGGTCTCCCTGTTATGAAAAGAACACTTTTAAGCTGGAGACGGTTCAGAAGAGATCTTGCATTTGAGTTATCAGGAGAGGCTGAATAGGCTGGGACTTTTTTCGATGGAGCATAGGAGATTCAGAGGTGACCTTACACAGGTGTAAAAATAATGAAGGGCATAGAAAAGGTGAATAGCAAGTGTCTTTTCCCTAGGGTGGGAGATTTCAATATTAGGGGGCATATTTTAAAGGTGAGAGGAGAATGATTTTATATAAAAGATACAAGAGGCAACTTTTTTACACAGATAGTCATTTGTGTGTGGAATGAACAGCCAGAAGAAGTGGTGGACGTGGGTAGAATTATAACATTTAAAAGATATTTAGATAAGTCCATGAATAAGAAATGTTTGGAAGGATATAGGCCAAGGACAGGTAAGTGGGACCAGTTTAGTTTGGGATTATGGTTGGCATGGGTCTGTTTCCGTGCTGTATGACTATGTGTACTGTAACCTGTAGCATTCTTTTAATGTTGCGGGATATTTCTCCTACTCCACACAGCCTCCTTCGGCCATGGAATTTGTCTGAAAGGATAGTGACACATGCTCCTGTGTCAAATTTTAAAGTATAGGATGTCCATTATTTTAAACAGCTTCTGTTAAATGTGGATGACTTGGATCATGAATCTCCGTTGGAATGCCAGGATGAATGTGCTTGAAGCAGGAGGTCAGCAGTGTTGATATGTTTGCATATTATATCTTCAACATATTTTTGCCCTAGAACCATCCTGCTTTTTCACATTCTGTGAAGGAGGCCTATGTTTCAAGTGAATTGGAATTATTTTGTCCTGGTTGAGCATCATTTACGTCTCTGAGGCTTTCCTGTTTTACAGCATTGGCGTTGTCTCACAGTAGTTGTTGTTTTTAATTTGCTGTGTCTAAGCTTGTAATGATGTGGAGGTCCTGGTGTTGGACTGGGGTGGACAAAGTCAAAAGTCACATGACACCAAGTTATGGTCCAACATGTTCATTTGAAATCACAAGGTTTCGTAGCGCTGCCCCTTCATCGGGTAAAGTGAAGAGAGCGCCCAGGCACAGACGTTATCATTAGAGAGACCAAAAGATCATACAAATGATGTGTACAAGTGGAGTGTCACAGGCTGAATAATAGGTCTCTGCAGGTGATCAAGAGTGTCAGATGATGTGAGTAAAGTGTCTACAGCTGAATAGCAAGCATGGGGATGACTTATAAACTGATTAATTGAGTTGGAGAGATCATCACAAGCTATTAATAATAAGGTGGTGCTGGAGAAAAACCAAAAGACTGGAAAAACATAATAGATATAAGCTAATATTCATGCATTACTCAGTGCTGCATTAACTTTCTTGCTTTAAAGTTTTTTTGGGGTTCTGTACCACAGCAATGTGCAGTATTTCCTTTATTTGTCAGCCTTTTTAACTCTGTGTTTCTGAAACACTGTATTGATATTTTTTCAATAAAGCTTTAAACCACATGACCAGCTCTTCAATAGTAATTTGCCCTTCAAGATTTTTAAATCTGTTTTTTAAATCTATATCGCTGTCCTTTTTTGCTGGATTTTCCCACATATTCAGGTTGTTCCATCTTTCTTAACAGTGAAATTAATGGCTACCCTCTCTTTACGAGGGGTTTTCTATCTTCTATATTCAAGATGACATCTTCCCACTTCTTCCTGTAGTGATTGTAATGAGGTCAGCCAGGTGGTCCATATAGAATATGAGTTCCCTGATTGGGGCTGTTAATCTGGTCCAATCAGGAAGCCCTGGCTGACAGATATATAAGCAAGAGTGGAGGTAAAAACAATGACTACAGATACTGGAAACCAGATTCTGGATCAGTGATGCTGGAAGAGCATAGCAATTCAGGCAGCATCCGATGAGCAGCAAAATCGATGTTTTGGGCAAAAGCCCTTCATCAGGAATAAAAGCTTTTATTCCTGATTAAGGGCTTTTGGCCGAAACGTCGATTTTGCTGCTCATCGGATGCTGCCTGAATTGCTGTGCTCTTCCAGCACCACTGATCCAGAATATAAGCAAGAATGTCAGAGGTTCTGTTCACTCTGAGAGCTGGCTCTGAGGGAGCTGGATCAGTGTCAAGGACTTTGCACATGTAAACAAAAGGTGACTTACTGAAAGGATCCCGGCCTCTGTGGAGTTATTTCACTTCCTAGGTAAAATTTTATTTTATATAATCATAATTATCTGAAGAAAATCTGTACTGGACTCAAAACACTTGCTCTGTTTCTCTCTTCACAGATGTTATTGAGTTCCTCTGGCATTTTCTGTCTTTATTTTCTTTCCTTTCATGGCCTAAGCACCAAACATTTTCTTCAACGTAATTTTTTGAATAAAATTCTCCTTCCATGGCCTTTATAAATCATCCAGCCAAAATTGTGGTATAATCACTGTGCACACGTCGTTTCAAATCTTGAAGTTATCCATACTTTTCTTCTTCTGCTAAACTCCTCAACCAGTTTTCTTTAAATTCGCTTATGTTCAGCTTAAATAAATTATTTTTGCTTTCCTTTTCATATCTTCAAACTATTTCTCATTAACTTATTCCCTTGTCCCTTAGGAATATCTAACATTCCTCCCTGGAGACTTCAGCTCTTCTTATCGGTGATTCCTTCACTAAACTCCCTGAACTTTCTAAGTGAGACTAAGATTAGATTTCCTACAGTATGGAAAAAGGCCCTTCAACCCTACAAGTCCACACCAACTCTCGGAAGAGCAACCCATCCAGACCAATTCCCCTGCATTTACCCCTGACTGATGTACCTAACAATATGGGCAATTTAGCATGGCCAATTCACCTGACCTGACATCTTTGGATTGTGGGAGGAAACCCACGCAGACACGGGGAGAATGTGCAAACTCCACACAGACTGTCGCCCAAGGTGGGAATTGAATCTGGGCCCCTGATGTTGTCAGGCAGCGGTGTTAACCACTGAGCCACTGTGTCGCCCTTAACTTTTCTCCTTTTTTCTAGGCCACATTCTTATTGCAGTGCTTTGTCTTTGTGCTGCTTCCATAGCTCCTGCTTCCTTTCTCTATCAGTACTGACTTCTGTGATTTCTTAAAGCAGTAATGCTCTTAAAGCAATAAAGTAATTAAATGATGCAATTTTTTTTCTCTCTGAGTCTTCTGGATGTATTCTCCTCTTGGTGGGATCAGATGTACACCACTGCAACCGTGTGGTATCCTCCCAGATTGCTATTGCTGGCACTCTTGTGGTATCTTTTCTGTCTCTGCCACTTGTTAAGCTTGTCCACTGCCCTTTGTCTTGTGCATACCTTGTGATTAGTAATCAAGGAACCAGCATTGTAAAGTATCATCAGAAGGGGTACCATTCTCAGGTTACAAGAGGTTTATTTCAAGATACACTAAGTACACGTGCATTTGGTCAGGCATAATTAGTAGGGTATTGAGGATATCGATGTAGATGCAAGCTCTGCCTCTGAAAACCAGAGAATTCCAGGTGGTCTTCACTTAGAGATTGTTTGGGCCATTGGTGAAGTCATTGGTTAATTAACCATTATCTCACACTTCTCCCCAATTCAATGGTGCATAGAAGATGATAAACACTTGTACTTCTGAAACACAAAGCAGCCAGTTGACAGAAACCAGAAGACTCCTGTAGCCTGTGGAATCTGTGCAACCTGTGCCTAATATGAGTTATAGAAACAGAGGTCAAATTGGAGATCAATTCAATGATTTATCTGCTCACTGGGTATACTTCTGGAGTCTTCGAAATGAGCAGATTTTTCTCAGCAATCCTAAGTGGTCTTCCCAATATATGCTACCTAAATACCTATAGATAAGATATTTGTTCTCATATCAGTAGCAGATTTCTCAGTAGAATTTGGTGTTATTTGCGATGACATCTATAAGCAGACTGAAACATGGGTTAGGGTACAAATAACAAACAGGCATGTACTGCAAGGGATTGGATTTTATTGTGAGAGTGGGCTTTTAATTGACTGAATCCAGTTTGCTGTGTCAGCAGGATTAGATCTTATGTGTACTTAAAGGGATAATTACTTTTGTCAGGGTCTTCTAAAAGGTGCCCAAGATTTCTGTTCAACCTGGCGCCATTACATGATGCCGTCCAAATTACTTCTGCAATTGAATCCTGATCAACACATTGGTTTGCCAATGAATTAGAATGGTAGATTATAATATTTTGTCATTCAGTAAAGAAAGGCCATTTCTAATATCTGTGCCTCAACTCATCTAAGCTTCCAAGGTGAAACGGTAAATAGGAGCAATTCAATCACTGCAACTCAGGATTGTTTGTTGTGTCACCATCATCTTACCAGACCATAGGGGCTGCTCTCTCATTTGAGAGAGAAGCGACTGGTGGGGATTTAACCTGAGGGTCATCAGACCTCAGGCGAGGGAAGAGGTTGAGAAGGAGCGTCCTTCATGGTAACCTCAAACCGGTGATGGCAATTGAAACCACGCTGTTGACATCACACTGCTCCGCAAACCAACGAGCCAGCCAACTGAGCTAAACCAATTCTAAAATGTTACAAAACACACAATACCAGGTTATAGTCCAACAGGTTTAATTGGAATCGCTAGCTTTCGGAGCGTCGCTCCTTCATCAGGTGATTGTGGAGGACACAATTGTAAGACACAGAATTTATAGCAAAAGTTTACAGGGTGATGTAATTGAAATTATACATTGAAAAATATCTTGATTGTTTGTTAAGTCTTTCATCTGTTAGAATGACCATGATAGTTTCACTTCTTTCATATGTAAATCTCAAAACATTTTTAAAAAGTTACACTCTCAGGTTAACTGTAACAATTAGTGTCAGCACAAATAAAATGTTGAGATGTTGAAGGTGTTAGCCCCCTGTGTTCTCTGTCTGTGCCATAATGTTTAGACTGATTCGAATCTAAAAAGTGAGTTAACAGAGTCTTACATGGATTCATGCAGTTTTTGAGCAAAGTACAATGTAACTCTGCAAGTACAAATTCACCTCACAAACGTGTATGTGTGTGTGTGTGCGCATGTGGGTTTTTGTGTGTGCGTGTGTGGGGGTGTGTGTCTGGGGTGGAGGGTTTGTGAATGTCTGTGAGAGAGAGTGTATATGTGTGTGTGTATGTGTGTGAGTGCAAAGTGGTCTAAGTCTGTGAGAGGGTGCATGTGTGAGTGTATGTCTGCAAGGGTGTGTGTGAATGTCTGTGTATAGGAGTGCCTGTGTGCGTGTGTGTGTAAAGTGCAATGGTGGTCACCTGTAATGTGACATGAACCCAAGGTCCCAGTTGAGGCCCTCCCAATGCGTACGGAGCTTAGCTATCAGCCTCTGCTCGGCCACTTTTCGCTGCTGCCTGTCCCGAAGTTCACCTTGGAGGACGGTCACCCGAAGGTCTGAGGTTGAATGTCCTGGACCACTGAAGTGTTCTCCAACTGGGAGGGAACATTCCTGTCTGTTGATTGTCATACGGTGCCTATTCATCCTTTCTAAAATAGTTTAACATCACACCTCTTCAGCACTCTATCCTAAACCTATGTTCTCCTGAAGGACAATAACAGCAGGTGCCATGAATAAACTAACATTATCTTGAAGTTCCCTTTCGCGTTATCCATCATTCTGTCGAGAATATTTAACACTGTTCTTTCAGCATCATTTAGTCAACATTTTGAGATTCCCTGACTGACAGAACTGTTGGTGAACTTTCATCACAATGTCCCCAGTGTTTCAAGGAGGACTCTCATGAACACCTTTCCATTAACAACTAAGGATGGGTGACAAATGTTGGCCTTGACAGTGCTGTGCAACACTCTGAACATGAGTTGAATAAAATTATGGTTCATATGGTTCATTTGATAATGTCTACGTCATGTCATGACTGGCGGAGTGATTCTTGCTGTAACATTGTCTGAGTTTTCTGTCCAAATCTCATCAAACTCACAGCCTTAATTGCTATTGCCACTCCAATAGCAAATTTCTGTCCCATCTGACCATGTGGCATTTCCAGAACGCCTTATTCACTGAGGGACTCAGAATTAGCCAGTATTTCTGCTGCTAGAGCCACTTTAAAAAGCCCTTTGTGTCTCAAGACAAGCAAAACATTAGTAATATCAGTATCTCCAGCTGAAGGGGCTGGACAATACCAAGCAGGGAAAATGTGATTTTTACCGGAGGCTCAGAGTGAATGAATGCTTTGAGAGTAAGTATCAGAGATACAGCCTCAACCTTGTGCTGGAGCAGGGTTGGCATTAATCAAGTGCATTTCTGACACGGAGGGAGTAAGAAGGACAGTAATGTACCACGTTCAGTGTGGTGGGTCTCATTATGGTGGGGATGGCTGGAAATGGGCTGTCAGATAGTGTCAGGTAAAGGGGAACATCAAGGATTGGCGGGGGAACGGTGTACCTTGTGAGTCCAGTGGAGTCCAGTGTTGATGGTGTTCACTGTGTTCGGCCGCACTGCTTTTCATTCTCTAGATGTGAATAACCACGAGGCAATGCCTACGGATAATGGAGTGACTCTCAGTTTGATTAGTGGAAGTGAGGGATCATTCAGCTGGCTTGACACCTTCACCAATTTATTGTGCTTTCTGAGCCTGTGTGTGGATGTTTAAGGAAAATGTATACCTGACTCTGTGGTGAAGCTCAGCCTCACACAGATGACTCTTCTGAGAACTGTTGTTGCCACACAAAGAGACCTTGTGGTGCAGGTTCATAGTTCCTTGAAGGTGGAATCATAGGTAGGCAGGATAACGAGGAAGGCATTTGGTACCTTCATTGGTCATGCACTGAGTGTAGGAATTGGGAGGTCATGTTGCAGCTGTACAAGACATTTTTGGGCCACTTTTAGAATACTGCATTTAATTCTAGGCCCCCTGCCATGGGAAAGACGTTGAGGTGTAAACAATGACTGTAGATGCTGGAAACCAGATTCTGGATTAGTGGTGCTGGAAGAGCACAGCAGTTCAGGCAGCATCCAAGGAGCTTCGAAATCGACGTTTCGGGCAAAAGATCTTCATCAGGAATAAAGGCAGTGAGCCTGGAGCGTGGAGAGATAAGCTAGAGGAGG